>NW_022436987.1:2599843-2890359 GCF_009761245.1 Sapajus apella | reverse complement strand
TTTTTTTTTTTTTTTTTTTTTTGCCCTGGAATCTACTGTCCTGGTTCTCTGCTCAGTCCCCTTTTTGAACCAGCGTATGGGCGACTTCCCGTGGCTCCAATCGCCAGCCAAAAGGGCCCCCGGAGCGGTGTATTTTGTACGGAGAACCGCGGCTCCGGGGTGCCAACAAAGCAGCCGCACGGGGCAAAGCAGTGGCGCTGGCCGGCACAGCTGCGCTGGCCGAAACAGCCACGCTGGCGACCGTGGGGCACCTCTGCCCGGGAATTTCCTAGTCTGTGGGCAATAAAAACGCGGCGTCCACTCACCCTCTGCGCTTTCACTGGGAGCTGGAATCTCGAGCTGTTCCTAAACGGCCATCTTGGATTGTCCTTCGATTTTTTGTATTTTTAGTAGAGACGGGCTTTCACCATGTTGACCAGGATGGCCTCGATCTCTTGATCTCGTGATCCACCCGCCTTGGCCTCCCAAAGTACTGGGATTACAGGCGTGAGCCACCGCGCCCGGCCTGTCTCCAGATTTTTTAATGATCGCCATTCTAACTGGTGTGAGATGGTATCTCAATGTAGTTTTGATTTGCATTTTCTAATGACCAGTGATGATGAGAATTTTTTCATATGTTTGTTGGCCTCATATATGTCTTCTTTTGTAAAGTATCTGTTCATATCCTTCACCCACTTTTGAATGGGCTCGTTTGTTTTTTTCTTGTAAATCTGTTTTAGTTCTTTGTAAATTCTGGATATCAGCCCTTTGTCAGATGGGTAGATTGCAAAAATTTTTTCCCATTCTGTTGGTTTGCCAATTCACTCTAATGACTGTTTCTTTTGCTGTGCAGAAGCTGTGGAGTTTGATTAGGTCCCATTTGTCTATTTTGGCATTTGTTGCCAATGCTTTTGGTGTTTTATTCATGAAGTCCTTGCCTATGCCTATGTCCTGAATGGTTTTGCCTAGGTTTTTTTCTAGGGTTTTTATGGTGTTAGGTCTTATGTTTAAGTCTTTAATCCATCTGGAGTTAATTTTAGTGTAAGGTGTCAGGAAAGAATCCAGATTCTGCTCTCTGCACATGGCTAACCATTTTTTCCCAACACCATTTATTAAACAGGGAATCCTTTCCCCATTGCTTGTTTTTGTCAGGTTTGTCAAAGATTGGATGGTTGTAGATATGTTGTGTTGCCTCCGAGGCCTCTGTTCTGTTCCATTGGTCTATATCTCTGTTTTGGTACCAGTACCATGCTGTTTTGATTACTGTAGCCTTGTAGTATAGTTGGAAGTCCTGTAGTGTGATGCCTCCTGCTTTCTTCTTTTTACTTAGAATTGACTTGGCTATGCAGGCTCTCTTTTGGTTCCATATGAAGTTTAAGGTGTTTTTTTCCAGTTCTGTGAAGAAGGTCATTAGTAGTTTGATGGGGATAGCATTGAATCTGTAAATTACTTTGGGCAGTATGGCCATTTTCACGATATTGATTCTTCCTAACCATGAACATGGAATGTTTCTCCATCTGTTTGTGTCCTCTCTTATTTCGTTGAGCAGTGGCTTGTAGTTCTCCTTGAAGAGGTCCTTTACGTTCCTTGTTAGTTGTACTCCTAGGTATTCTCTTTGTAGCAATTGTGAATGGCAGTTCGTTCTTAATTTGGCTTTCTTTATGTCTGTTATTGGGGTATAGGAATGCTTGTGATTTATGCACATTGATTCTGTATCCTGAGTCTTGATGAAGTTGCTTATTAGTTTCAGGAGATTTTGGGCTGAGACAATGGGGTCTTCTAGATATACAATCATGTCATCTGCAAATAGAGACAATTTGACTTCCTCCTTTCCTATTTGTATACCCTTTATTTCTCTTTCTTGCCTGATTGCTCTGGCTAGAACTTCCAGTACTATATTGAATAGGAGTGGTGAGAGAGGGCATCCTTCTCTAGTGCCAGATTTCAAAGGGAATGCTTCCAGTTTTTGCCCATTCAGTATGATATTGGCTGTCGGTTTGTTGTAAATAGCTTTTATTATTTTGAGATACGTTCCGTCAATACCTAGTTTATAGAGGGTTTTTAGCATAAAGTGCTGTTGAATTTTGTCAAAGGCCTTCTGTGCATCAATTTAGATAATCATGTGGTTTTTGTCTTTGGTTCTGTTTATGTAGTGAATTCCATTTATAGGCTTGGGTATGTTGATCCAGACTTGCATCCCTGGAATGAAGCCTACTTGATCATGGTGGATAAGCTTTTTGATGTGCTGTTGCAATCGGCTTGCCAGTATTTTATTGAACATTTTTGCATCTATGTTCATCATGGATATTGGCCTGAAGTTTTCTTTTCTTGTTGATGCTCTGCCAGGCTTTGGTATCAGGATGATGTTTGTCTCATAAAATGATTTGGGAAGGATTCCCTCCTTTTGGATTATTTGGAATAGTTTCAGAAGGAATGGTACCAGCTCCTCTTTGTATGTCTGGTAGAATTTGGCTGTGAACCCATCTGGACCTGTGCTTTTTTTGGGTGGTAGGCTCTTAATTGCTGCCTCAACTTCAGATCTTGTTATTGGTCTATTCAGGGTTTCAACTTCTTCCTGCTTTAGGTTTGGGAGGAGGCGAGTGTCCAGGAATTTATCCATTTCTTCCAGGTTTAGTAGTTTATGTTAATAGAGTTGTTTGTAAAAATTTCCAATGATGGTTTGAATTTCTGTGGAATCTGTGGTGATATCCCCTTTATCGTTTTTTATTGCATCTATTTGGTTATTCTCTCTTTTCCGTTTTATTAATCTGGCTAATGGTCTGTCTATTTTGTTGATCTTTTTGGAAAACCAGCTCCTGGATTTATTGATTTTTTGAAGGGTTTTTTTGTCTCTATCTCCTTCAGTTCTCCTCTGATCTTAGTTTTTCTTGTCTTCTGCTAGCTTTTGAATTTTTTTGATCTTGCTCCTCTAACTCTTTCAATTTTAATGCTAGGGTGTCAATTTTAGATCTCTCCTTACTTCTCATGTGGGCACTTATTGCTATATATTTTCCTCTAGAGACTGCTTAAATGTGTCCCAGAGATTCTGGTATGTTGTGTCTTCATTCTCATTGGTTTCAAAGAACATCTTTATTTCTGCCTTCATTTCATAGTTTATCAAGTCAACATTCAAGAGCCAGTTGTTCAGTTTCCATGAAGCTGTGTGGTTTTCAGTTAGTTTCCGCATTCTGAGTTCTAACTCGATAGCTCTGTGTCTGAGAGACTGTTTGTTATGATTTCCATTCTTTTGCATTTTCTGAGGAGTGATTTACTTCCAATTATGTGGTCAATTTTAGAGTAGGTGTGATGTGGTGCTGGGAAGAATGTATATTTTGTGGATTTGTTGTGGAGAGTTCTGTAAATGTCTATTAGATTAGCTTGTTCCAGGTCAGAGTTCAAGTCCTGGATATCATTGTTAATTTGCTGTCTGGCTGATCTGTCTAGTATTGACATTGGAGTGTTAAAATCTCCCACTATTATTGCGTGGGAGTCTAAGTCTCTTTGTAAGTCATTAAGAACTTGCCTTATATATCTGGGTGTTCCTGTATTGGGTGCGTATATATTTAGGATCGTTAGCTCTTCTTGTTGCATTGTTCCTTTTACCATTATGTAATGTCCTTCTTTGTGTCTTTTGATCTTTGTTGTTTAAAGTATATTTTATCAGAGACGAGAATTGCAACTCCTGCTTTTTTTTGCTCTCCATTTGCTTGGTAAATCTTCCTCCATCCCTTTATTTTGAGCCTTTGTGTATCCTTGCATGTGAGATGGGTTTCCTGGATACAGCACACTGATGGGTTTTGGCTTTTTATTCAATTTACCAGTCTGTGTCTTTTGATTGGGGTATTTAGTCCATTTACATTTAGGGTTAATATTGTTATGTTGATGTTAGCTGGCTGTTTTGCCCGTTAGTTGATGCAGATTCTTGATTGTGTTGATGCTCTTTACCATTTGGTCTGTTTTTGGAGTGGCTGGTACTGGTTGTTCCTTTCTATGTGTAGAGCCTCTTTCAGGAGCTCTTGTAAAGCAGGCCTGGTGGTGACGAAATCTCTGAGTACTTGCTTGTTTGCAAAGTATTTTATTTTTCCTTCACTTTTTGAAAGTTTTTTCTTTAAGGATGTTGAATATTGGCCCCCACTGTCTTCTGGCTTGTAGAGTTTCTGCTGAGAGATCTGCTGTGAGTCTGATGGGCTTCCCTTTGTGGGTAATCCGCCTTTCTCTCTGGCTGCCTTTAGCATTTTCTCCTTCATTTCAACCCTGGTGAATCTGACGATTACGTGCCTTGGGGTTGCTCTTCTTGAGGAATATCTTTGTGGTGTTCTCTGTATTTCCTGGACTTGAATATTGGCCTGCCTTGCTAGGTTGGGGAAGTTTTCCTGGATAATATCCTGAAGAGTATTTTCCAACTTGGATTCATCATTCTCTTCGTCACATTCAAGTACACCTATCAAACGTAGATTAGGTCTTTTCACATAGTGCCACATTTCTTGGAGACTTTGTTCATTCTTTTTTACCCTTTTTTCTCTATTCTTGCCTTCTCATTTTATTTCATTGAGTTGATCTTTGACCTCTGATATCCTTTCCTCTGCATGGTCAATTCGGCTGCTGAAACTTGTGCATGCTTCATGAAGTTCTCCTGTTGTGTTTTTCAGCTCCACCAATTCACTTATATTCCTCTCTATGTTGTCCATTCTCGTTAGCATTTTGTCAGATCTTTTTTCAGTGTTCTTAGTTTCTTTGCATTGGTTTAGAACATGTTCTTTTAGCTCACAGGAGTTTCTTATTACCCACCTTCTGAAGTCTGATTCTGACATTTCATCACACTCATTCTCCATCCAGCCTTGTTCCCTTGCTGGTGAGGAGTTGTGATTCCTTGTAGGAGGAGATGTGTTCTTGTTTTGGGTGTTTTCATCCTTTTTGCACTGGTTTCTTTACATCTTTGTGGATTTATCCACCCGTTGTCTTTGTAGTTGCTGACTTTCAGATTGGGTCTCTCAGTGAACTTCCAGTTTGTATGTGATGAAGTTATTTCTGTTTCTTAGTTTTCATTCTAACAGTCTGGCCCCTCTGCTGTAGGACTGCTGAGGTCCACTCCAGGCCCTGCTTTCACTGGGAGCTGCAATCCTGAGCTGTTCCTAGTCGGCCATCTTCCCCAGGTCCCTGGAGTTTAATTAGATCCCATATTTCTATTTTGGCTTTGTTGCCATTGCTTTTGGTGTTTTTAGTCATGAAATCTTGGCCTATGCCTATGCCCTGAATGGTTTTGCCTAGGTTTTCTTCTAGGGTTTTAATGATGTTTGGTCTTATGTTTAAATCTTTAATTCATCTGGAGTTGATTTTAGTGTGAGGTGTCAGGAAGGGGTCCAGTTTCTGTTTTCTGCACATGGCTAGCCAGTTTCCCCAACGCCATTTATTAAACAGGGAATCCTTTCCCCATTGTTTGTTTTTGTCAGGTTTGTCAAAGATCAGATGGTTGTAGATGTGTGGCATTGCCTTCAAGGCCTCTGTTCTGTTCCATTGGTCTATATCTCTGTTTTGGTACCAGTATCATGCTGTTTTGATGACTGTAGCCTTGTAGTGCAACAGGGTTCTGGGACCTGGAGGAGGCTCAGCTTGCTCCTTGGTGGGCTGTGTTCTTCCAGGTTCTTGGTCTGTCACTCACCCAAGAATGGAAGACGGAACCATGCCAGGTGTGGTGCATTTGCAAGTAAATATTGGACCCCAAAGAGCTTTGCAGAAAGAGATTTATTTAGACAGAGAGAGAAAAAGGGGAGAGAAAAAGATAAGAGAGAAAAGCTTCCACAATTAAGTGGAAGAGGATCCAGACATGGAATCCGAGTCCTGATAGAGACTGGGACTTTTAACCTGGGAGGAATTCCCACCTCCTTTAAGCTTTCTGGGCCAATGGAAGGAGTTCCTTCAAACTTCCACTAGAGTGATTGATATGTGATTTTTCTTGTGTGCGAGAGAGTATAAATAAAGACCTCTAATCCCCAGATGGAGAGGTAGGGGGAGGGGGAGGCAAGGTGCTGGGAAGTTCTTGCCCCTGAAACTATGCCCCCTTGTGGACCCAGGAAGCGAATACATTCCCTCAGTAGGATAGTTTGAAGTCAGGTAGCATGATGCCTCCAGCTTTGTTCTTCTGGCTTAGGATTGTCTTGGCTCTGCAGGTTCACTTTGGTTCCATATTAAGTTTAAGGTGTTTTTTTCTAGTTCTGTGAAGAAGGTCATTGGTAGCTTGATGGGGATAGTGTTGAATCTGTAAATTACTTTGGGTGGTATGGCCATTTTCATGATATTGACTCTTCCTAACCATGAGCATGGAATGTTTTTCCATCTGTTTGTGTCCTCTCTTATTTCCTTGAGCAGTGGTTTGTAGTTCTCTTTGAAGAGGTCCCTTACATCCGTTGTTAGTTGTATTCCTAGGTATTTTATTCTCTTTGTAGCAATTGTGAATGGGAGTTTGCTCTTGATTTGGCTCTCTGTTAGTCTGTTATTGGTGTATAGGAATGCTTGTGATTTGTGCACACTGATCTTTTATCCTGAGACTTTGCTGAAGTTGCTTATCAGCATAAGGAGATTTTGTGCGGAGACAGTGGGGTCTTCTAAATATACAATCATGTCATCTGCAAATAGAAATAATTTGACGTCCTCCTTTCCTAACTGAATACCCTTTATTTCTTTGTCTTGCCTGATTGCTCTGGCTAGAACTTTCATTACTATATTGAATAGAAATGGTGAGAGAGGGCATCCTTGTCTAGTGCCAGATTTCAATGGAAATGCTTCCAGTTTTTGCCCATTCAGTATGATATTGGCTATGCATTTGTCATAAATAGCTTTTATTATTTTGAGATATGTTCCATCAATACCTAGTTTATTGAGAGTTTTTAGCATAAAGGGCTGTTGAATTTTGTCAAAGGCCTCTGCATCTATTGAAATAATCATGTGGTTTTTGTCTTTGGTTCTGTTTATGTGGTAGATTACATTTATAGAATTGCGTATGTTGAACCAGGCTTGCATCCCTGGGATGAAGCCTACTTGATCATTGTGGATAATCTTTTTGATTTGCTGTTGCAATCAGTTTGCCAGTATTTTATTAAAGATTTTTGCATCTATGTTCATCATGGATTTTGGCTTGAAGTTTTCTTTTTTAGTTGAGTCTCTGCCAGGTTTTGGTATCAGGATGATGGTCTCATAAAATGATTTGGGAAGGAGTTCTTCTTTTTGTATTGTTTGGGATAGTTTCAGAAGGAATGGTAGCTCCTCCTCTTTGTACATCTGGAAGAATTCGGCTATGAACTCGTCTGGTCCTAGACGTTTTTTGGTTGGTTGGCTCAACTTCAGACCTTTTATTAGTCTATTCAGGGTTTCGACTTCTTCCTGGTTTAGATTTGGGAGGGTGCAAGTGTCCAGGAATTTATCAATTTCTTCTGAGTTTACTGGTTTATATGCATAGAGTTGTTTGTAGTAATCTCTGATGGTAGTTTGCATTTCTTGGGAATTCATGGTGATATCCCCTTTGTTGTTTTTTATTGCATCTATTTGTTTCTTCTCTCTTTTTTATTAACTTGTCTGGTGGTCTATTTTGTTGATCTTTAAGAAAAAAAAAACAGCTCCTGGATTTATTGATTTTTTTTGAAGGTTTTGTGTGTGTGTGTGTGTGTGTGTGTGTGTGTGTGTGTCTACCTCCTTCAGCTCTGCTCTGATCTTAGTTATTTTTTTGTCTTCTGCTAGCTTTTGAGTTTTTTTGATATTGCTCCTCTAGCTCTTTCAATTTTGACGATACGGTGCCAATTTTAGATCTTTCCTCGCTTCTCATGTGGGCATTTATTGCTGTAAATTTTCCTCTACACACTGCTTTAAATGTGTCCCAGAGATTCTGGTACGTTGTGTCTTCTTTCTCATTGGTTTCGATGAACATCTTTATTTTTGCCTTCATTTCGTTTATCCAGTCAACATTCAGGAGCCAGTTGTTCAGTTTCCATGAAGTTGTGCGGTTCTGAGTTAGTTTCTTAATCCTGAGTTCTAATTTGATTGCAGTGTGGTCTGAGAGACTGTTTGTTATGATTTCCGTTTTTTTTTTCATTTGCTGAGGAGTGATTTACTTCCAATTATGTGGTCAATTTTAGAGTAGGTGCAATGTGGTGCTGAGAAGAATGCATATTCTGTGGATTTGGGGTGGAGAGTTCTGTAGATGTCTGTTAGGTCCGCTTGGTCCAGATCAGAGTTGAAGTTCTGGATATCCTTGTTAATTTTCTGTCTTGTTGATCTAATATTGACAGTGGAGGGTTAAAGTCTCCCATGATTATTGTGTGGGAGTCTCTTTGTAGGTCATTAAGAATTTGCTTCCTGTATTTGGGTGCTCCTGTATTGGGTGTGTATATATTTAGGATCATTAGCTCTTCTTGTTGCATTGATCATTTTACAATTATATAAGGCCCTTCTTTGTCTCTTTTGATCTTTGTTGGTTTAAAGTCCATTTTATCAGAGACTAGGATTGTCATTCCTTTTTTTTTAACTCTCCATTCGCTTGGTAAATCTTCCTCCATCCCCTTATTTTTAGCCTATGTGTGTCCTTGCACGTGAGATGGGTTTCCTGAAAACAGAACACCAATGGGACTTGACATTTTATCCAATTTGCCAGTCTGTGTCTTTTGACTGGGGCATATAGCCCATTTACATTTAAGGTTAATATTGTTATGTGTGAATTTGATTCTGCCATTTTAATGCTAGCTGGTTGTTTTGCCCATTAGTTTTTGCATTTTCTTCATTGTGTCGATGGTCTTTACCATTTAGTGCATTTTTGAAATGGCTCGTACTGGTTGTTCTTTTCCTTGTTTAGTGATTCTTTCAGGAGCTCTTGTAAGGCAGGCCTGGTGGTAACAAAATCTCTCAGCAATTGCTCGTCTATAAAGGATTTTATTTCTCCTTCGCTTAAGGAGCTTAGTTTGGCTAGATTTGAAATTCTAGGTTGAAAATTCTTTTCTTTAAGGATGGTGAATCACTCTCTTCTGGCTTGTAGGGTTTCTGCCCAGAGGTCCACTGTAAGTCTGATGGGCTTCTCTTTGTGGGTAACCCAGCATTTCTCTCTGGCTGTGCTTAGCATTTTTTCCTTAATTTCAACCCTGGTAAATCTGATGATTATGTGCCTTGGTGTTGTTTTTCTTGAGGAATATCTTTGTGGTGTATTCTGTATTTTCTGGACTTGAATGTTGGCCTGCCTTGCTAGGTTGGAGAAGGCCTCCTAGATAATATCCTGAAGAGTATTTTCCAGCTTGGATTCATTCTCCCTGTCACATTCAGATACACCTATCAAATGTAGATTAGGTCTTTTCACATAATCTCATATTTCTTGGAAGCTTTGTTCATTTCTTTTCACTGTTTTTTCTCTAATCTTGCCTTCTCATTTTCTCTCATTGAGTTGACCTTCAATCTCTGATATCCTTTCTTCTGCTTGGTTGATTCAGCTATTGAAACTTGTGTATGCTTCATGAGTTCCCGTGTTGTGTTTTTCAGCTCCATCAAGTAGTTTATGTTTTTCTCTAAGCTGATTATTCTAGTTGGCATTTCATCTAACCTGTTTTCTAACTTTTTAGTTTCTTTGCATTGGGTTAGAACATGTTCTTTTAGCTCAGAGAAGATTGTTTTTCTCTAAGCTGGCTATTCTAGTTGGCATTTCGTCTAACCTGTTTTCTAAGTTCTTAGTTTCTTTGCATTGGGTTAGAACATTTTCTTTTAGCTCAGAGAAATTTGTTATTACCCACCTTCTGAAGCCTGCTTTTGTCAATTCATCAGACTTATTTTTCATCCAGCTTTGTTCCCTTGCTGGTGAGGAGTTGTGATCCCTTTGAGGAGGAGAGGCGTTCTGGTCTTTGATGTTTTCACCCTTTTCTTCCCATTTTCATGGATTTATCACCTGTGGTCTTTGCAGTTGGTGGCTTTTGGGTGGGGTTCTGAGTGGACTTTCTTTTTGTTGATGATGAAGCTATTTCTTTCTGTTTTTAGTTTTCCTTCTAACAGTCAGGCCCCTTTGGTTCAGGAATGCTGGAGGCCCACTCCAGACTCTGCTTGCCTGGGAATCACCTGTGAGGGCTGCAGGACAGTAAGGGTTGCTGCCAGTTTCTTCTTCTGTTATCTTCATCCCAGAAGGGTGTCCACCAGATGTCAGCCAGAGCTCTCGTTTAAGAGGTGCCTCTTTGGATATCTGGGGATCAGGGAGCTGCTTGAGGAGACAGTCTGTCCTTTATCAGAGCTCAGGTGCTGTGCTGGGAGCTCCATTGTTCATTCAGAGCTGCTGGGCAGGTACATTTAAGTCTGGTGCAGTGGAGCTTATAACTGCCTCTTTTCCCAGGTGCTCTGTCCTGGGAAGTTGGGCTTTATTTATAAGTACTTGATATGCTGCTGCCTTTTTGGGAGATGCACTGCCCAGCAAGGAGGTAGTCTAGTCACAGTTTTCCAGAAGAGGCATTGCTGAGCTGCCATTGGCTCTGCCCAGCTGCTGTGTAACCTTCCTTGTGGTTTTGTTTACAGAGGTACAGTTAGAACTGCCTTGGTAATTGTGGTCTGCCTCAGTAATGGTAGACTGCCTCAGTCATGGCAGAATGCCTCAGTAATGGTGGACTGCCTCAGTAATGGCGGACTGCCTCAGTAATGGCGGACTGCCTTGGTAATGGCGGACTGCCTCAGTAGTGGTGGACTGCCTTGGTAATTGTGGATGCCCTTCCCCCCAAAGAGCTTGAGCATCCCAGGTCCAGCTGAGCTTGCTGCGAAACTCTCAGGGTCAGAGTATTTCAGATTGCTGGTCTTTGTGGGGGTGAGATCCACTGAGCCAGATCACCTGGATCCCTGCTTTCGGTCCCCTCTTTTTAAGTTGAATGGGCAGCTTTGTCTCCTAGGCATCCCAGGCACCAGTTGAAAGAGCTGCCAAGATTTGTGTGAGTTTTTGTGTGGAAACTCATGGTGCCAGCTGAAACAGCCATGCTGGAAACTTGTGGTACTTTTTGGCCTGGGAATCTCCTGGTCTGTAGGTGGCAAAAACTGTGGGAGAAGTGCAATATCTGAACCGGAGTTCTGGAATGGATGGAAAAGCCCCTGGTAGCCTCCATTGGGTAGGGAGGGTGGTCCTCCAGGGATTGCACTTCCCAGGTAGTGCCCTACCCTTCTTCAGTTTGTCCTTCTTGGACTAAACCCACTGTGCAACCAGTCCCGTTGAGATGCACCTGGTACCTCATTTGGAAATCTAGAGATCACTAACCTTCTGCTTAGCTCTCACTGGGAACTGTACTCCAGAGCTGTTCCTATTCAGCCATCTTGTTCTGCCTCCACAGGGTCTTTTTTTTCAAAGCCAGAAAAGGCCCACTGAGGCTTCACACATAGAAATAATCCTTTAGGAAGTAGAATTGGTACTGACAGAGTGGGATACTGCTATAAAGATAACCAAAAAATGTGGAAGGAACTTTGGAACTTGGTAACAGGCAGAGATTGGAACAATTTGGAGGGCTCAGAAGAAGACAGAAAGATGTGGGAAAATTTGAAACTTACTAGAGTCTTGTTGAATGGTTTTGACTAAAATGCTGATAGTGATATTGACAATAAAGTCCAGGCTGAGCTGGTCTCAGATGGAGATGAGGAACTTACGGGAACTGGCATCAAGCTCAGTCAGACTATGCTTTAGCAAAGAGACTGGTGGCATTTTGCCCCTATCCTATAGATCTGTGGAACTTTGAAGCTGAGAGAGAAAATTTAGGGCATTTGGATGAAGAAATTTCTAAGCAGTGAAGCATTCAAGAGGTGATCTGGATTTTTCTGAAAGTATATAGTCATATGTGTTCACAAAGAGATAATTTGAAATTGGAACTTATGTTTAAAAGGGAAGCAGAGCATAAAGGTTTGGAAAATTTGCAGCCTGACCATGTAGTAGGAAAGAAAAACAAATTTTCTGGGGAGAAAGTCAAACCAGCTACAGAAATTTGTGTAAGCAATGAGGAGCAGAGGAAGTTAATAGCTAAGACAATGGAGAAAATGTCTCTAGGGCATGTCAGAGATCCTAGTGGCAACCCCTCCCATCACAGGCTAGGAGGCCTAGGAGGGAAAAATGGTTTCATGGGTTGGGCCCAGGGCCCCTGCTGTTCTGTGCAGCATTAGGATATGGCACCTGTGTCCCAGCCACTCCAGCTTCAGCCCTGGATAAAAAGGGCCAAGGTACAGCTTGGACCATTACTTCAGAGGGGGTAAGCCCCAAACCTTGGTGGCTCCTATGTGGTGTTGGGCCTGTGGGTGTGCAGAAGACAAGAGTTGAAACTTGAAAATCTCTGCCTAGATTTCAGAGGATGTATGGAAATGCCTGGATGTCCAGGCAGAAGTCTGCTGCAAGGCAAAGCCCTCATGGAGAACTTCTGCTAGGGCAGTGCAGAAGGAAATGTGGGGTTGGAGCCCCCACACACAGTCCCACTGGGGCACTGCCTGGTGGAGCTGTGAGAAGAGGGCTACCATCCTCCAGACCCCAGAAAGGTAGATCCACTGACAGCTTTCACCAAATCCCTAGAAAAGCTGCAAGCACTCAAAGTCTGTCAAAGCTGCCACAGGGGCTGTATACTGCAAAGTCATGGGGGCAGAGCTGCCCAAGGTCATGGGAGCCCACCCCTTGCATCAGCATGCTCTGGATGTGAGAAATGGAGTCAAAGATTTTGGAGTTGTAAGATATAATGACTGCCTGGCCAAGTTTCAGACTTGTATGGGGCCTCTGGCCCCTTTGTTTTGGTCAGTTTCTCCCATTTGGAATGAAACTTATACTCAATGCCTGTACCCCCACCATATCTTGGAAGTAACTGACTTGCTTTTGATTGTACAGGCTCATAGGCAGAAGGCACTTGCTTTTTCTCTGATGAGATTTTGAACTTGAACTTTTGGGTTAATACTGGAATGAGTTAAGACTTTGGGGGACTGTTGGAAAGGCATGATTGGTTTTGAAATGTGAAAAGGACATGAGATTTGGGAGGGGCCCGGAGTGGAATGATAGGGTTGGCTCTGTGTCCTCACCCAAATCTCATCTGGAATTGTAATCCCCATGTGTCAAGGGAGGGACCTGGTGGGAGGTGATTGGATCATGGATGAGGTTCCCCCATGCTGGTTTCATGATAATGATGGAGTTCTCATGAAATCTGGTTGTTTGATAAGTGACTGGCATTTTCCCTATGTGTCCTCTCTCTCCTGCTGCCTTGTGAAGAAGGTGCTTGCTTCTTCTTCACCTTCTGCCATGATTGTAAGTTGCCTGAGGCCTCCTTAGCCATACAGAACTGTGAGTCAATTAAACCTCTTTTATTTATAAATTACCCAATCTCATGTAGTTCTTTGTAGCAGTGTGAAAACAGAGTGATACAGAAGGCAACCACCAATAGCTACTTTTACATGAGCTGAGAAAATGGACATAATACAGCCAATCTGACAAATGTCAATATCTGATCTACAGATACAAGAAGTATTTGAATAACTTACTAAAGTTTTCAGATTTTATGAGACTTTTTAAAGACATAGACATACCCTTTGTATTTCCTTTAAGTCCATTGTTACATTTTTTGAAATTTCATCTTAAATTTTCCTAAAATTTCAAGATTAATGAACTTTAAAACCTAGAAAAAAGTTAGGGATATTGTATTTGGTTTAGATTTAGGTGATGTTTCCCTATGCTGCCCTGCATGTACACACACAGTGGGTGCCCCTGTTTTTATCCTTTTTGGTGACATGGATAAATCTTCCTTGACTTTGTCATTTCCTTTTCCCAGGGGGAGGGTGAAGAGGGCAGGAAGAACATCTTTCAGAGTCAAGAGACAACAAAACTGTAGCAGTTGCTGCCAAAATGACATTATCTTGATCCAGGAGCCCCAGAGGTTTTGTCTAAGCTGCTAAGTGTACTGTACAGCCAGGACTGTCTCA
Organism: Sapajus apella; assembly: GCF_009761245.1. NCBI lineage: Eukaryota > Metazoa > Chordata > Mammalia > Primates > Cebidae > Sapajus > Sapajus apella. The sequence continues at coordinate 2,876,451 of NW_022436987.1, read as the reverse complement.
TCTGTCTAGGTGGTCACTGTGAAAGGGCCTGCAGGTATTAACAGTAATAGCAAGAACCCAGGGACCCACTGTAGAAAGTCAGGCCCAACCAGCTGCCTTTCATACATAAATGTCACTGCCTTCTCAACGTGGATGTCAAGTGTGGAAAACACTGGAAGTCAAAGTTTAAATGGTTTTACTGTTAATTTTGTGCAAGCAAATACAGTTCTTCAAAATCAGCAGGGATATTTAAGATAATGCAACACTTAACTTTGTAGAAAACAAGGTAAAACTAATATATTTGTTATGGAAAAGTATTTACTTTTGTTGAAATACTTTAACCTCCAGAGTTCTAATTCAGAAAATAGCATATTGCTGCTTTTTTTTTTTTTTTTTTTTTTTAAATGTGATGGGCAAAACACTTCCTTTCCTCTGGGGACTTGGCATTGGGCTGCCTGGGTCTTTTTCTCCATAAAACATTTTGTATTCACTCTTCTCATCCAGAAAACAAAACAGGAATACACTGACCATAATATTGGCCCATAATGCAGATTCACTGCTTGGCTAAGAACACCCATGAGCCTTGTTGACACCAGCAGGCCCAATGAGCCTTAACAGAGTTCCAGCCTGAGTTGTGGACACGAAGGCAGGGACAGCACATTTGCTTCTTTTTTCAACATGCATAATTTGTGGCAATGCTTTTCTTTATTGAGCTCTTATCTTGCTTGTACTGTCTAGTGTGCTTTTAAGGTAAGGATTGTTTGAAATTCTTGTTTTAGACAGAAACATTTAAATTTAGTTCTAAAACTTTTTGAGGAGAAAATATATATTTTTAAAATCATTACTTTTTTGAAATGAAGGTAAAATTTGTTTCTGGAAGATTTACTTACCAGTTTATATGGTTCATAAGCTCATCTCTGGAGCCCTGAAGACAAATGTCTTCAGGTATTTGAAGAAAGGATTTCATTAGTCTTTGAGCTTTGAATTAGGCAAGTTAAAAAAAAAATGCCTGTTTTTGATCAATTTAAATCTAAATCCAAAATCAAGTCTCTGGATGCAGTTGCTGTGCAAAAAGAATTTGATCTAAATTGTGTGAATGTTTTGAAGATGATATTCACTTGGAAGAAAAAAACTCTCAATATTCCTATGTAAAATAGTAGTTTTGAAATAACTTTAATTCAATGAATAATTATTGGAATAATAACTATAATAAATTTAGTATTGAGTCAATACATTAATTTTTCTACTATAATATTTAATAAAAAAGTTCAATTTTCAAAAAATAAAGAAAATGGATAAAACAAACTATAATATGCAACATTGATTATCATTAGTCCATTTTATATTGATATATACACTTTTTAAATTGGTGAGCATGTTCATCCAGCTTTCACAGAGTATCTTAAGATAGATTAGGGGGCCAGGCATGGTGGCTCACGCCTGTAATCCCAGTACTTTGGGAGGCTGAGGTGGGCGGATCATGAAGTCAAGAGATCAAGACCATGATGAAATCCCGTCTCTACTAAAAAAAAATATATATATCACACACACACACACACACACACACACACACACACACACACACACTAGCTGGGCATGGTGGTATGCGCCTCTGGTCCCAGCTACTTGGGAGGCTGAGGCAGAAGAATTGTTTAAACCTGGGAGGCGGAGGTTGCAGTGACCCAAGATTGCACCACTGCACTCCAGCCTGGCGCCTAGTGACCAAGCGAGACTCTGTCTCAAAAAAAAATAAAAAGATAGATTAGGGAGGCAGAGTCAATGGACAGAATCTGTGGCACAGGTCCTTTTGACCTATGCTTTCCATTCTACCAGGAGGAGGTGTCATGAGAACCAGTAGCTGTTGTGAAAGTTTTGCATTAGCCTATGGATAAGCTGGGGGCCCTTAATGACAGAGGCTCAGCCAAAATTTCTGGACTGAAGGGCTGGCTTCTGATCCTCTGAGGCCTTGTGGGCCATCTTTAATCTTGGTTTTTAATCCTTCCCAGGCCCAGAGCTCCTGAACACTAGTGGGAAGACACCAGGGAGTGAGGTGACAGAAGTCATCACACAGCTAGTTGAATTTTGCAGCCCATATGCCCAGGGATTCCAGGCAGCAAGTGACAATTTCATCTTTTGAGTGGAAAAAGGAAGTGGGTTCCTGCCGTAGTCCCTGGGAGAAGCTTGATCTGTTCTCTTGGGAGACTGAGCAAAGACAGCTTTATATCAGGGACACTGGAAGCAGGTCTGTAGCACTGCTCAGAGGCTACCTCCCTCCCTCCCTCCGTTCCTTCCTTCCTTCCTTCCCTCCCTCCCTCCCTCCCTCCTTTCTTTTCTCTTCCTTTCACTCACTCACTTACTCACTTTTGCTCCCTCCAAAATAACAGAGCCTATTTTTGCGTCACATTCATCCTGGGCTTAGGGGTGAAAACAGGGCTCTCTTCTGCAGCTCCTAGTTTGCCATGTTCTCTTTTCCTATTTGCCTTGGAAGTTGTCCTGTAGGTCTTCCTTGGGATATTTTCTTGACTGGTAGGACTTTTTTTTTTTCCTGATTATTTTCTTTTCCTCAATTTTCTATTTCACTTCTTCCATGAAGGTCAGCCTATCTTGGAAAGTACTTGATAGAAAGTAGGATAGTGGGGCCAGGATCGGTGGCTCACACCTGTAATCCCAACACTTTGGAAGGCCAAGGTGGGCAAATGACCTGAGGTCAGGAGTTTGAGACCAGCCTGGCCAACATGGTGAAACCCTGTCTCAACTAAAAATACAAAAAAATTAGTTGGGCCTGGTGGTGGGTGCCTGTAATTCCAGCTACTCAGGAGGCTGAGGCAGAAGAATTGCTTGAACCCGGGAGGCAGAGGTTGTAGTGAGTTGAGATGTGCCACTGCACTCCAGCCTGGATGACAAGTGTGAAACTCCATCTCAACAACAACAACAACAACAAAGGGAAAAAAGTAAGAAAGTAGTAATAGTGTGTGCTATCCCAGAAAGGTCCCATTTATACATGCCTCTCTTCTTGAAAGCTCATCTCAGAGGCATACCAGCATTTCCCAAACATTGCCAAAGGCTTGACTCTGACTTGGATGACCCCAAAGGAGCACCTCTGTAGCTGGGGAAGTGTTCACAGTGATTGCCAAAAGATATTGAGAGGTTTCCCTCCTCTTTGGTCCCGACAGAGGACTGAAGGAGGAAGAGTGAGGAGTTCCCATTAGAGAGAAAACCTGGGTCTCAGAGGAGTCTCACTGGCCACTCAGCCTCTGGTTGTGCTCTGTTCCAGCAACCAGCTCAGGACTCCTGTGTGAGAGAGATATTCTTTGTAAGGATGTGGAAGGGCCCAGTAAGCAACAGGTGAGCCGTCTTTTCTGGGTTGAGTTTGAGTGGCAATACCAGAGGCTGGGCACTCCTAAGCTAGATGCCTTCAGTAGTCCCAGGTGGCTATGAGTGAAGTGGGTGGCCAGGGGCAAAGTGACCTGCAGAATTATCAGGATCCACCTACAGGCAGCAGACATTGTTTTTGGCTATATTCACATCCATATTTGTGTCTTTTTCTCAGTTCATTAAATTACTATGCATAAATTTGTTTTGAAAGTTCATAACCACTGTATTAGTCAGAATCAGTTGCTTTTCTTTAGCTATGCTCTGTTTATTTATCCATGTTTAGCCCTTCCCCTCTCCTCTGCCTGTTATTACTCACTGCATTCTCCCCATGTGTTGAGCGTTCTATGTGCTTTTAAAATGACAGCTATTAGGAAGCCCTTTAACTCATTAACCTCCCCACTGTTACTCCTATCCCCACTGTCTCCAAATATGGCCCTGATGAGCCACATCTGGTATTCCATTCTTGTGTAATTTCTTTCCCCTTGAATCTGAGCTGATTCAAGATGATGACACACTCTTGACCCATAGAATGTGGCAGAAGTGACTCTAGGTTACTTTAGAACTTACTTAACAGAAACTTGAAGCAGCTACCTGGCTCACTGGCAATGCTAGCTCTGGGGGAAGCCAGTCTCTTTACGCTATCTTGAGATGTCCATGTTGTGAGGAAGCCCAAAGTAACCATGTGGAGGGACTATGTGGAGAGAGATGTCCAGCCATTCTGCGGCTGTTCCAGGTATTTCAATTCCGGAGCCAGATGTGAATGAAGAAGCCATTCTAGACATCCATCCCAGGCAGGTATTCAGATGATGCCAGCCCCAGATGCTATCTGAGAGCAACCATGAAACTCCAGGGGAGAGCTTCACGTAAGCTCAGTCAACCAGATAATCAAGAGAGACAATACCTTTCTATTGAAGCCACTATGTTTTGGTGCTTTGTTAGGCAGCAGTAAGTCATTGGAATGTTCCCCATTGCAGGACAGGATGGCCATGAAAATAGCAAGCCATTTTTCATACCTATCCTTTGTCGGTCTGCCTGACTCAAGTGTAAAATAATTATTTTCTTTCTGTCATATGAAACGTAGTTCTACTGATGGCCATGTGAACTAAATCATACCTCTTTTTTTTTTTTTTCTTTTTTAGAGACAGGGTCCTGCTCTGTTGCCCAGGCTGAAATCCAGTGGTGCAATCATGGCTCACAGAAGCCTCAAACTCTTGGACTCAGGTGATTCTCCTGTCTCAGCTTCCCAAGTAGCTGGGACTACAGGTACATCACTAATTAAAAAAAAATTATCTGGGGGGTCTCTCCATGTTGCCAGACTGATCTTGAACTCTTGGTATCAAGCGATCCTTACGCCTTGGCCTCCCAAAGTGCTGAGATTATAGGTGTGAGTCACTGCACCCAGCCCTAAATCATACCATTTTTGAGTCATGATTGTTGGAGAATTTTGAGAACACCCACATTGTGGAAACCTCTCCCCTCCCACCCCGATCCTATTCCTATCATGTACCAGTGTACTTACTGGACATCATACTGCCTGCTGCATGTGTCCAATTCACTGGCTAGGAAGGTGCCTTGGCAGCAACACACATCAAGGGCAGATCTACTTGAAGTCCATGGAAGTAAGAGGAAGGGGCTGAGAATCACTGCCAGTTGGGTGGGGGTACATCTGGCCTCTCCCTCTCTCTTGGCACCAGCTCTTTTTGAGGTCTCATCTTGATGTTTCCTTTCTACTTCCATGTCCATTTTTTCATGGTATTTTAATTTCCTTCTTTATCTAAGAAAAGACATTGGAGAATCCCCTTCCCCCAAGTTAAATGAGACAAGGCTGGAGTTTTTCAAAAGGAACATTTACTAGGAAACTAAAGGAGAACCAAACAAAATGCAAGAGAACAGAGGCAGAGTTGCAAATGGGCTGAGGGAGTTCAAATTTACAACCAGCCTCTGGCCACAGCTGTACTGGCTAGGCAAAGCTTTCCAGACCCAAACCTACCTGCCTGCCATGCGGACAGTCCTCTTTGCCTGCTTGCTCCTATAAAGCCAGTTGCATCCTTATTAGTATCCCAAGGCGGCTGGCTTTCTGGGCAGGAAGCTCCTGAGATGGGGAACAGTAGGCACAGCTGCCTCAGGATCTCTAACCCAGGATCCTTTTGCCAAGGACATGTCAGAATTTATTTGGATGGCTGCCTGATATCTATTAGGGCCAGTCTGATTTCTCTGGGACCGTTCTTCTGGGCTCATCTGCCTGGATCTACAGACAGTATTTCTGCTCACTATCCTGGTGGCGCTAGCCCTTCGTGCTTTGGTTCTAAACATGGGTATGTTGGAGGATGTCTGAATGAGGGATGAGCAGAGGGGAACCTTGAGCAGAGGAAGTTTAATTTTCCTTATGCCATCAGACACAGGCAGAACCTTGGATTCTCTTTGAATCCCAGTGGTTGGAAGCCAATCTAAGAAGTAAAGCTTGAATGTAATGACACTGCTTCCTACAACCGAAGGCCTACAGCCTTTTTAGATCTGCCATCAGGGTAGAGGTTCTTGTACAGTACTAGGTAGCTGGGGCAATGAGAACTTTCTAAAGACATGCAATCATCCTTCTTCCACCCAGTTAGTTCCATCCTGAAATGTTAATTGAAACAAAGATAATGAGCTTTCCAGGAAAGTAAACTGCAATCCAGATCTAGATTCTCCTGCAAATAGATTGTGTGAAAAGGAAAATATTATCTTGGGATAGTGGTGCAAATGTGTGGATGGGGTGCCTTGCCCCTATAATGGGACAGAGGACCATTAGGTAACAGCCCCTAGTCCTCCCAGGATATGCTGGGGCCTTTAGTTTCATTTATATGGAGGCAGAGCAATGAGGATGAAGCGCATAGCTGGCCATTGGTTGGCAGACTTGGTCAGGAAGGAAGCTGAGTAATGAATGAGAAGCCCAGGGAGTGCCCTTGACCTTCACTCTTGTAGGTATTTCCATCCCCAAGTGCTGTGAAAGAGATGTATGTGTTTGAAGTGAGAAGGAAACCTCTGCGTGTGGTTGCCCAAGGCTATGACTCTGGGCTGTTGCATATGGACATACCCCAGAAGGCACGCAGGCCAAAGAAGCCCAAAAGCTGTGCCTTTCTCTAGGGGATGGCTGTGTTCTCTCTCCGTGATCTCATCTCACCTATTGCTACCCCAGTTTCTGAGGCTGTTAACTCAGTGGACAAACGTGCCTAGGAAAGGATATTCCACATGCTCATACCACTGAGATGTATGCTCTTCTAACCGGGATAACAATTACTTTTCATTCTAATAATACTCCCAGTTGAAAGGAAGTGGCTGCTGGCTACAGAGGGAATAGTGTTGGGGGTCTCTGATTCCTCAAAATCTGGTTTTAGCAGAAAACAGGGCCATATTGATACTAGTACTCTCTACTATGTGCATGGAAAGAGGCAGTGAGTTTGCTGTGAACTAGCCCTCCTTGCCACTAGATTTCTTCCAGGGAACAGCCTGCTTGTCTTATCATTCTCCTGGAGCTATTCCTTGCAAATCTGGAGCACTTACTGGGGCAAAGTTATTTTCTGGAGACAGTCATTAGCTCAAAGGTAGTCATGTATGAATTGAGATCTGCTGCCTATTTAGCACCTGGATATATTTTTAAATAGTCTTTCCTTCCAGGGCATTCTAGAAAATAATATCATGTTAGAATAACAATTTCCAGGGCAGATTCTGTGTCCTCATCACAAAGGGCTTCATATGAAACACTGAGTCCTGGTACCTTTGGTACTATCACTATAGCTATCATTTGTTTTCGCTCATAGTCCAATCTTGGTTCTTGGCCATAGGAGACATGCTTCGCCGTCAGCACATCACCTTGGGTCACCTGCAGAAGGTGGCTGGACCATTCAGGTTCACCAAACTCAGTTTGGAAAGAAGGCCAGTTATTGCTGTGGTTACAGCTGAGCATTTGGTCACTGAAGTCGTCTGGGTGTTGCTGGATGGAAAAAGTTACTTAAGATCTTTGTAAGGTGGTTGTACTATTGTGTCCTTGGTGCAAGCAGTCCTCTTACCCATGATCATCGTTTCTGCAGGAAGAAAAAACAAAAAGAATAATTTGGCTTTCATTCATACATTTTTTTTTTTTTTTGAAATAGAGTCTTGCTCTGTCACCCAGGCTGGAATGCAGTGGCATGATGTCGGCTCACTGCAACCTCCATTTCCCGGGTTCAAGCAATTCTCCTGCCTCAGCTTCCAGAGTAGCTGGGACTACAGGTACCCACCATCATACCTGGCTAATTTTTGTATTTTTTGTAGAGACAGGGTTTCACCATGATGCCAGGATGGTCTCGAACTCCTGACCTTGTCATCCACCCTCCTTGGCCTCCAAAGTGCTGGGATTACAGGCATGAGCCACCATGCCTGCCTCATTCATACATTTTTAATGTGCACCAAACAAGTGGCAGGCATGATAATAGATGCTGGGGATACAAGGACCATAAGTAGGACACTCACCTTGCTTTCAAAGGGCTCACAGGGGGAGAAATTACAATGTGAGAAGCTGAATAATACAGGTGTGCATGGAATACTGCAGGGGCCAAGAGAAGAGAGAGAGTAACTTCAAAGGGATTGAGGAGGTCTATAGAGAACACCCTGAAGGATGAGTCTTGAGCTAGGCCATTTAGGCTGACAAGGAATCCCTCTAAAAAGAGGGAAGGAAGATCACTTGGGGTAGAGGAAAGAGAATGTGCAAATGCAGAAATGCAGTAAAGGGCAAGGTGCATTGAAGGAATGATCACAATTTGGTGTGGCTGGACTGTAGTGTGAGGAGGGAAATGGTAGGAGATAAGACTGGTGATATGATTTGGTTGTGCCTCAACCCAAATATCAACTTGAATTGTACCTCCCAGAATTCCCATGTGTTGTGGGAAGGACCCAAGGAGAGGTAATCGAGTCATGGGGGCTGGTATTTCCCGTGCTATTCTCATGATAGCGGGTGAGTCTCACGAGATCTGTTGGTTTATCAGGGGTTTCCGCTTTCACTTCTTCCTCATTTTCTCCTGCTGCTGCCCTGTAAGAAGTGCCTTTTGCCTCCCGCCATGATTCTGAGGACTCCCCAACCATGTGGAACTATAAGTCCAATTAAACCTCTTTTTCTTCCCCCTCTCAGATATGTCTTTGTCAGCAGTGTGAAAATGGACTAATTCAGCTGGGATGGAAAGAGGAGGTCTGAGTGGTGCAACATCAATCCTTGTTTCCAAGACGTGAAGGAGGGCCTCTCTTAAGGAAGCCCTAGACTTAGACTAGCAGGATCTCTTGTGTTTCACACTTGGCCCAGCATTCAACTTAATTTAAACTCAGGGCACCTTCCAGCACAGGTTAAATGTAGTAATACTGTGGCCATAGAGAGAAAAAACTGAAGTGACTTCTATGGATATAGGAATAACAATTTACATGTAAACTATGAAACAGTAGCAACCATTCTGATACTGAAATTTATGAACTTCATTTCAGAGATCAAAAGTTCACATGTGAGGCTATAAGTTAAGGAAAGTATTGAAAGCCAGTGTGTTCCCTGCAAAGGGAAACCATGTTTGATTGTGACCTGTGGCTTTGAAGTATGTGCATGTGTGTAGACACACACACACACATCTCTGGGAAAGGGGTATTTGTTTCTGCATGTAGAAAGAAAGCATGAATATTGTGGTTTAAATATCAGTTTGCCAGATCAGCTGCTACTCTGGAGCGCCCTCTGAATAGCTTTACTTTCTAAGGAATCACCTACGTCAGGCTCTTGGTTCCCTAGCCACTCTTTCAAATATAAAACCCATACCCGTATCAGTTTGCCAATTTCTGAGTCCTTTCTCACCAGAGAAAGCAAATTGTTAACAGGCTCAGCTCTACCAGTGAATGTGGTCTAGAATTAGTTGTGATGGTATCATCCAATATTCCTTCATTTTTGGGTACCTATTGTATGCCTGGCACTGGGATATGGACTTCACAAGTTCTTAAAAGGCCCCTTGAGGTTCTTTAATGGAGGATGCAGAGTTATAGAGACTAATTTGCACACAGCCACACTGTGACTAAGTGTCAGAGCTGAGATTTAAACCCAAGACTTCTAATTTCAAAGTCCAAGCTTTAGCAATTATGGCAATTCCCTCTGTAGGTCCAGTCCACATTTCTGATGTATTAAAAGTACTTTATCTGCCTTGGCTTTCTAGATACTCTAAATCTAGCCAGTTGAGCTGCCTTTAAGAACCCTAGTCAAAACTAGTATCATGCAGCAGGTGTCATCTCCCACTTATGGCTTCCTAGCTGCTTATCCCATTTCTCTGGATTCCCCCCACTACTGACATGCACATGTATCTAGTTTGCCCCCTCAGTTCTGTGCACAACCTCATTTTTCCATGTTATGATCTAGTTTTACCTCTCCATTTAAACAGTTCCTTCAGAATGCTTCGGATTTAGCTCTCCCAAAGTACCTAGCCTTAGGGACCACCTCTATCTGGTTTCTTATGGCCTGTTTAAAGCCTGCATAGAGGGCTAGGCTGCAACCTCAGCTAACTTTTTACCAGCCCCCATACCCAGGGATACCAGTAGCAGAGGCAATGTTGCCAATGGCCAAGTCATAGCACAGCTCCGACCTGAACTCCATAGCTGGGCTTTGCTCATTTGGTGAATTTCCTTGTGTGTGCAATTAGCCAGAATCAAGGTCAGCCTCTGGAAATATGGTGATGCAGCCTACTGGTCTCCTCCTTTTTAAGGTGCAGCCCTTCAGTTGGGTGAGTTTTCTGGACTCTGAATCTTTTCCTCTTCTGGATAGTGTCACTAAGGTTCTAGAATGCTTGCAAGCCTGGACAAAGCCCACAAGATGACAGGATAAAGGAGTTTCAATACATCTGGTAGCACGGTGGTATCATTGCTACCAGCAGTCTTGCAAGAAAAGCCTCTCGAAAAGAAATTTATTTTCGGGAAAGTCAAGCATGCGAGTCAGGTCTGAAAAAGTTGTCTCAGGAGAAGACATGGGTAAATTTCGCTGTTGTTACTCAGCCCCATTTTGTCTGGCTTCTGTTGGGGGAAGACTAGAAAAACTCAATCAAACCAAACAAAATAAGCAAATTACCACTTTCCGAACTTCTATAACCTACCGAGCTGTTTGTCAGCCAAAATTTTATAAAACAAAATGTGAGAAAATATTTTTCCATAATTCAGAAACGCACTAACCCAGTGGGATTTTGGTGAGAGGAAGGTGGTGGAGACTGAGGCATCAACACCAGAGACAGCAATGGTGGTTTAATAACTGTTGAGCATAATGCTAGCCTGGCTGGTTCCAGTGCTGGTGCCAGACCTATTTCCAAGGGCAGAAGCAGCAGTGTCCTTGTTACGAGACCTGGGAGGCTCCCAGGCAGTACCAGGGGTTTAGAAGGTACCAATAACTCCAGTAGTATCAACAGGAAGTAGTGGTTACAATCCTATCTGAACAGAGGAGATTTTAAGTGAATTCAATTGTCCTGAGACATAAGGATCTAATTTGAATTAAATTGAATTGAAACCATAGATGAGAACTGTCCCAATGAAAACTGTAATGTGAAGTGACATTTCAATCACAAAAGTGACAGCTGATATGAGACAGGCCATTGAAAACAGGCCGCAAATTAAGAATGTGAAAAGACAGAGTGAAACATTAGATAATATCTGTGAATCTGAAAATGGGTCTTTATTACAGGAAGTACCTAAGGGCTCTGAACTAAGAAGCTTGTCAAAAATGGAAGTGATTCTTATTACATGATTTAATCTTATATGTACTTAATATTGTTAAGGTTACATTTAAAATTGTATTTAAAAAGCACAAAAATCTCAGGATTTTGTTGACTATTGCTTAGCACAGCTTTGCAAATATAAGAAGAATTATCAGGCTCTGCTAGTTTACAATCTGATTAGCTTCTTTCTGTAAAGAGGACATTCTATTTTTTTTTTTTTTTCACTTTCCCTCTCCCCTTTAAGAACAAGTATCTTAAAGAAATAAAGCAGTATGAATGTGACTATACTGCCTTTCAGGAGACTGGGCCAGTAGCATGGAAAATGAGAGTCCATTTGGGCAATAACTACTATTTATTGAGTGCTTAAGCACTAGCTGTATCCTAAGAGCTTTGCATATCTTATCTCATTCACACCTCACCTCAACCTTTTGTGACAGATATTACAATTACAGTTTTACAGTGAGGTAACTGAGTCTGAAAAATGCCAAATAATAAAGGTAGTAAATGGCAGAGTCAGAATCTGCCACCATGCTTTTATGGATTCAAATGTATGCTCTTAAGTATTATGCCCAGAAAGGCAAATTATTGCACTTTGAATGGTAACTCCAGTATAGCACCTTTCTAAAAAGGATTCTTAGTCCAGAAATGAATTCTGAACAGTCTAGACTTCATAGGAGAGTGTGTTAAGATTCACTGTCTCCCATCCAAGTATATAGGTGAAGGGGAGGAAGGCAGCAGATCACACTGCCATGTGTGTACCTATGCAACAGTCTTGCATGTTCTTCACATGTACCCCAAAACCTAAAATGCAATTAAAAAAAAAAAGATTCACTGTCAAGTAGACCTTGAGGGGAAAGGTGGCAAATGGTGCATGGCATGTGTGACACGTAGACTGTTATTTACTGAGAGGAGCTCATTAGAAACCATCAAGAGGCAAAAGCTACAGTGAAGGCACTATTCAGAAGGTAATACGAGGACTGCCATATTTTTCAGATGAGGTACCAAGATAGGAAATTACTACAGGGCCAAAATTACTCTACCTGACAAAGTAAAGTGGAAGTTGTTTGGAGTTTGCTACTTCAAATTAATATTGATTACATTTATTTATCATTCAACAAACATTTATTGAGCACCAGGCATTTGAACTGAGTGCTAAGAAAACAAAGATAGGCTGGGTGCTGTGGCACATGCCTGTAATCCCAGCACTTTGGGAGACTGAGGGGGATGGATCATCTGAGATCAGGAGTTTGAAACCAGCCTGGCCAACATGGTGAAATCCTATCTCTACTAAAAATACAAAAATTAGCCAGGTATGATGGTGGGTACGTGTAGTCTCAGCTACTTGGGAGGCTAAGGCAGGAGAATCTCTTGAACCTAGGAGGCAGAGGTCGCAGTGAGCTGAGATCACACCACTGCACTCCAGCCTCGGCAACAAAGCCAGACTCCATCTAAAAAAAGAAAAGAACACAAAGATAAACAATGCACATCCTATTCTTGAAGGGCTCATAGTGATCAAAAGAAGACTATAGAATCAAAGATGAAGAGAAAGAACAGAGTAAAAGGACATTTCAGCAGGAAGTTCTGATTGTGACTGCTACATGTGAGTGTCCATAATTCCATCTACCCAAATCAGGGAATAGGAAGGAAAAAAGTTATGGCAAAAAAAAAAAAAAAAAAAGTAAGTGTGAAATTGGAAAGATTCCTGGGATATATGTGATGCACTAGGTTACAAAATAAAATTCAATTAAAAAGCCCAGGATTGTCTCCCACTGACAGTACAGAGAGCAGAAGCCGACCAGAAGAAGAAATTTGCCTTATTAATTTATAGCTCTGGTAAAATTCCCCTGTGAGGTAACCAATGCCCCATCCCATGTCTGTGCAGTTACTCTTCCTCTGCTCTTTGGGACTCCAATCTCTGCATCTATAATTGCAATTCCTAGAAAGAGTTCCTAAACTCATCATTGTATTCCTATTAATTAGAAAAGTAGCGTTGTGACACGGAAAGATTTAACAAATAAGAATTATAAATAATGCTTTTGTGTAATTTATTCAAGTGCAATACATATCTTGTTATCCCAATTTTTCTTTGTTTTTAAACTAAATGCTTAACAATTTGATATACTAGAAAATTATAAGATTCATGATTTTAATGGACATATTTAGGCTAACTTGTTAAATTTATAGTCACCATTTAAATGATTAGGAAGATGTATTATACTACATTTATAAAACTTATTTTTAAGATGTTGAAATGCTTAAGATAATTTCACCTAAATGTATAAAATTTTATTTATTATTGTATTTTAAGTTTTGGGGTACATGTGCAGATCATGCAGAATTGTTGCATAGGTACATATATGGCAATGTGGTTTGCTGCCTCCATCCTCCTGTCACCTATATCTGGCATTTCTTCCCATGTTATCCATCCCCAACCTTCCCACCCCCAACTGTCCCTCTGTTAGCTCCACCCAACAGACCCCAGTGTGTGATGCTCCCCTCCCTGTGTCCATGTGTTCTCATTGTTCAACACCGGCCTATGAGTGAGAACATGTAGTGTTTGGTTTTCTGTTCTTGTGTCAGTTTTCGGAGAATGATGGTTTCGAGATTCATCTATGTCCCTACAAAGGACACGAGCTCATCATTTTTTGTGGCTGAATATTATTTCATTTTTTTAAAATTGCATTTTAGGTTTGGGGGTACACGTGAAGAACATGCAAGATTGTTGCATAGGTATGCATGCGGCAGTGTGCTTTGCTGCCTTCCTCCCCTTCACCTATATCTGGCATTTCTCCCCATGCTATGTCTCCCCAACTCCCCACTCCCCACTGTCCCTCCCCTATTTCCCCCCAAGAAACCCCAGTGTGTAGTGCCCCCCTCCCTGTGTCCATGTGTTCTCCTTGTTCAACACCTGCTTATGAGTGAGAATATGCGTTTGATTTTCTGCTCTTTTGTCAGTTTGCTGAGAATGATGGTTTCCAGGTTCATCCATGTCCCTACAAAGGACACAAACTCATCGTTTTTGATGGCTGTATAATACTCCATGGTGTATATATGCCACATTTTCCCTGTCCAGTCTATCATCGATGGGCATTTGGGTCAGTTCCAGGTCTTTGCTACTGTGAACAGTGCTGCAATGAACATTCGTGTGCATGTGTCCCTATAGTAGAACGATTTATAATCCTTTGGATATATACCCAGTAATGGGATTGCTGGGTCAAATGGAATTTCTATCTCTAGGTCCTTGAGGAATCGCCACACTGTCTTCCACAATGGTTGAACTAATTTACACTACCACCAACAGTGTAAAAGTGTTTGTATTTCTCCACATCATCTCCAGCATCTGTTGTCTCCAGATTTTCTAATGATCACCATTCTAACTGGTGTGATATGGTATCTCAATGTAGTTTTGATTTGCATTTCTCTAATAACCAGTGATGATGAGCATTTTTTCATATGTTTGTTGGCCTCATGTATGTCTTCTTTTGTAAAGTGTCTGTTCATATCCTTCGCCCACTTTTGAATGGGCTCATTTGTTTTTTTCTTGTAAATCTGTTTTAGTTCTTTGTAAATTCTGGATATCAGCCCTTTGTCAGATGGGTAGACTGCAAAATTTTTTTCCCATTCTGTTGGTTGCCAATTCACTCTGATGACTGTTTCTTTTGCTGTGCAGCAGCTGTGGAGTTTGATTAGGTCCCATTTGTCTATTTTGGCTTTTGCTCCAATGCTTTTGGTGTTTTGGTCATGAAGTCCTTGCCTACGCCTATGTTCTGAATGGTTTTGCCTAGATTTTCTTCTAGGGTTTTTATGGTGTTAGGTCTTATGTTTAAGTCTTTAATCCATCTGGAGTTGATTTTAGTGTAAGGTGTCAGGAAGGGGTCCAGTTTCTGCTTTCTGCACATGGCTAGCCAGTTTTCCCAACACCATTTATTAGACAGGGAATCCTTTCCCCATTGCTTGTTTTTGTCAGGTTTGTCAAAGATCAGATGGTTGTAGATATGTTGTGTTGCCTCCGAGGCCTCTGTTCTGTTCCATTGGTCTATATCTCTGTTTTGGTACCAGTACCATGCTGTTTTGATCACTGTAGTATAGTTTGAAGTCTGGTAGTGTGATGCCTCCCACTTTGTTCTTTTTGCTTAGAACTGACTTGGCTATGCGGGCTCTCTTTTGGTTCCATTTGAAGTTTAAGGTTGTTTTTTTCCAGTTCTGTGAAGAAGGTCATTGGTAGCTTGATGGGGATAGCATTGAATCTGTAAATTACCTTGGGCAGTATGGCCATTTTCACGATACTGATTCTTCCTAACCATGAACATGGAATGTTTCTCCATCTGTTTGTGTCCTCTCTTATTTCGTTGAGCAGTGGCTTGTAGTTCTCCTTGAAGAGGTCCTTTACGTTCCTTGTTAGTTGTATTCCTAGGTATTTTATTCTCTTTGTGGCAATTGTGAATGGAAGTTTGTTCTTGATTTGGCTCTCTTTAAGTCTGTTATTGGTGTATAGGAATGCTTGTGAGTTTTGCACATTGATTCTGTATCCTGAGTCTTGATGAAGTTGCTTATTAGCTTCAGGAGATTTTGGGCTGAGATGATGGGGTCTTCTAGATATACAGTCATGTTGTCTGCAAATAGAGACAATTTGACTTCCTCCTTCCCTATTTGAATACCCTTTATTTCTATTTCTTGCCTGATTGCTCTGGCTAGAACTTCCAGTACTATATTGAATAGGAGTGGTGAGGGAGGGCATCCATGTGTAGTGCCAGATTGCAAAGGGAATGCTTCCAGTTTTTGCCCATTCAGGATGATATTGGCTGTCGGTTTGTTGTAAATAGCTTTTATTATTTTGAGATATGTTCCGTCAATACCTAGTTTATAGAGGGTTTTTAGCATAAAGGGCTGTTGAATTTTGTCAAAGGCCTTCTCAGCATCAATTGAGATAATTTTTTGTCTTTGGTTCTGTTTATGTGGTGCATTACATTTATAGACTTGCCTGTGTTGAACTAGTCTTGCATCCCTGGGATGCCTAGTTGACCATGGTGGATAAGCTTTTTGATGTGCTGTTGCAATCAGCTTACCAGTATTTTATTGAAGATTTTTGCATCTATCTTCCTCATGGATATTGGCCTGAAGTTTTCTTTTCTTGTTGAGTCTCTGCCGGGTTTTGGTATCAGGATGATGTTTGTCTCATAAAATGATTTGGGAAGGATTCCCTCTTTTTGGATTATTTGGAATAGTTTCAGAAGGAATGGTACCATCTCCTCTTTGTATGTCTGGTAGAATTCAGCTGTGAACCCATCTGTACCTGGGCTTTTTTTGGGTGGTAGGCTCTTAATTGCTGCCCCAACTTCAGATCTTGTAATTGATCTATTCAGGGTTTCAACTTCTGCCTGGTTTAGGCTTGGGAGGAGGCAAGTGTCCAGGAATTTATCCATTTCTTCCAGGTTTAGTAGTTTATGTTAATAGAGTTGTTTGTAATAATGTCTGATGATGGTTTGAATTTCTGTGGAAGCTGTGGTGATATCCCCTTTATCATTTTTTATTGCATCTATTTGGTTATTCTCTCTTTTCTTTTTTATTAATCTGGCTAATGGTCTGTCTATTTTGTTGATCTTTTCAAAAAACCAGCTGCTGAATTTATTGATTTTTTTTTTGAAGGGTTTTTTGTGTCTCTATCTCCTTCAGTTCTGCTCCGATCTTAGTTATTTCTTGTCTTCTGCTAGGTTTTGAGTTTTTTGGATCTTGCTCCTCTAGCTCTTTCAATTTTGACAGTAGGTTGTCAATTTTGGATCTCTCCTTGCTTCTCATGTGGGCAGTTATTGCTATATATTTTCCTCTAGACACTGCTTTAAATGTGTCCCATACCAGAGATTCTGGTATGTTGTGTCTTTGTTCTTGTTCGTTTCGAAGAACATCTTTATTTCTGCCTTCATTTCATTGTTTATCCAGTAAAGATTCAAGAGCCAGTTGTTCAGTTTACATGAAGCTGTGTGGTTTTCAGTTAGTTTCTGAATTCTGAGTTCTATCTGCATTGCATTGTGGTCTGAGAGACTGTTATGATTTCCATTCTTTTGCATTTGCTGAGGAGTGATTTACTTCCAATTATGTGGTCAATTTTAGAGTAGGTGTGATGTGGTGCTGGGAAGAATGTATATTCTGTGGATTTTGGATGGAGAGTTCTGTAAATGTCTATTAGGTTTGCTTCTTCCAGGTCTGAGTTCAAGTCCTGGATATCCTTGTTAATTTTCTATCTGGTTGATCTGTCTAATATTGACAATAGGGTGATAAATTCTCCCACTATTATTATGTGGGAGTCTAAGTCTCTTCGTAAGTCATTAAGAATTTGCCTTATGTATCTGGGTGCTCCTGTATTGGGTGCATATATATTTAGGATCGTTAGCTCTTCTTGTTGCATTGATCCTTTTACCATTGTGTAATGTCTTTGTCTCTTTTGATCTTTGTTGCTTTAAAGTCTATTTTATCAGAGATGAGAATTGTAACTCCTGCTTTTTTTTTGCTCTCCATTTGCTTGGTAAATCTTCCTCCATCCCTTTATTTTGAGCCTTTGTGTATTCTTGTATGTGAGATGGGTTTCCTGGATACAGCACACTGATGGGTTTTGGCTTTTTATCCAATTTGCCAGTCTGTGACTTTTGATTGGGGCATTTAGTCCATTTACATTTAGGGTTAATATTGTTATGTGTGAATTCAATACTGCCATTTTGATGCTAGCTGGCTGTTTTGCCTGTTAGTTGATGCAGTTTCTTATTGTGTTGATGCTTTTTACCATTTGGTATGTTTTTGGAGTGGCTGGTACTGGTTGTTCCTTTTTATGTGTAGAGCCTCTTTCAGGAGCTCTTGTAAAGCAGGCCTGGTGGTGATGAATTCTCTGAGTACTTGCTTGTTCGCTAAGGATTTTATTTTTCCTTCACTTATGAAGCTTAGTTTGGTTGGATAATATGAAATTCTGGGTTGAAAGCTCCTTTCTTTAAGGATGTTGAATATTGGCCCCCACTCTCTTCTGGCTTGTAGGGTTTCTGCTGAGAGATCTGCTGTGAGTCTGTTGGGCTTCCCTTTGTGGGTAACCTGCCTTTCTCTCTGGCTGCCGTTAGCATTTTCTCCTTCATTTCAACCCTGGTGTATCTGACGATTATGTGCCTTGGGGATGCTCTTCTTGAGGAATATCTTTGTGGTGTTCTCTGTATTTCCTGGACTTGAATATTGGCCTGCCTTGCTAGGTTGGGGAAGTTTTCCTGGATAATATCCTAAAGAGTATTTTCCAGCTTTGATTAATTCTCTTCATCACACTCAGGTACACCTATCTAATGTAGATTAGGTCTTTTCACATAGTCCCACATTTCTTGGAGACTTCGTTCATTCCTTTTTACCCTTTTTTCTCTAATCTTGCCTTCTCATTTTATTTCATTGAGTTGATCTTCGACGTCTGATATCCTTTCTTCTGCTTGGTCAATTTGGCTGTTGAAACTTGTCCATGCTTCATGAAGTTCTCATGCTGTGTTTTTCAGCTCCATCAATTCACTTATATTCCTCTCTATGTTGTCCATTCTCGTTAGCATTTCATCAAATCTTTTTTCAATGTTATTAGTTTCTTTGCATTGGGTTAGAACATTCTTTTAGTTCACAGAAATTTCTTATTACCCACCTTCTGAAGTCTGATTCTGACATTTCATCACACTCATTCTCCATCCAGCATTTTTCCTTTGCATGTGAGGAGTTGTGATCCCTTGTAGGAGGAGATGTGTTCTGGTTTTGAATATTTTCATCATTTTTGCACTGGTTTCTTCCCATCTTTGTGGATTTATCCACCTGTTGTCTTTGTAGTTGCTGACTTTCAGATTGTGTCTCTCAGTGAACTTCCAGTTTGTGGATGATGAAGTTATTTCTGTTTCTTAGTTTTCCTTCTAACAGTCTGGCCCCTCTGCTGTAGGACTGCTGAGGTCCACTCCAGGCCCTGCTTGCCTGGGGGTCACCTGCAGCAGCTGCAGAACAGTATGCGTTGCTACCAGTTTCTTCTTCTGCTATCTTTGTCCCGGAAGGATACCCACCAAATGTCAGTCTGTTCTCTCCTTTATGAGGTGACTCTTTGGATATACCGGGGTCAGAGAGCTGCTTGAGGAGACAGTCTGTCCTTTATAGGAGCTCAAGTGCTGAGCTGTGAGCTCTGTTGTTCATTCAGAGCTGCTGGGCAGGTACGTTTAGGTCTACTGCAGCAGAACTCATAAACTCCTTTTTTTTTTTTTTTTCCCCCAGGTGCTGTGTCCCAGGAGTTAGGGCTTTATTTATGAGTTTCCGTTGTTCTGCTGCCTTTTTTTTTTCGGGGCTGCACTGCCCAGCAAGGAGGCAGCCTAGTCACTGTCTGCCTGCAGAAGCTTTGCTGAGCTGCTGTGGGCTCCACCCAGCTGCTGTGTGAGCTTCCCTGCAGTCCTGTTTATATGCATGTGGTTAGAACTGCCTCAGCAATGGTGGCCCACCTCTGTAATGGCAGACTCTCTCTGTAATGTCAGGTTGCCTGTGCAATGGCGGGCTGCCTCAGGAATGGCAGACTACCTCCGTAGTGGTGGAGTGCCTTGGTAATGGCAGACACCCCTCCCCCACAGAGCTGGACCATCCCGGGTTCAGCTGTGCTTGCTGTGAAATACTGTCAACCCAGAGCATTTTCAATTGCTGCTTTTTGTGTGTGGGGGGGTGTGACCAGCCAAGCCCGATCGCCTGGCTCCATGACTCAGCTTTATTTATTTTTTTAGTTGAATGGTAGACTCTCTCCCAGGTGTTCCAGTCGCCTGTTGAAAAGGTGCCGGGATCTGTGTGATTTCCCGTGCAGCGACTCACTGCGCCCACTGAAAGAGTAGCGCTGAGATTCGTGGCAGTTTTTTGCCTGGGAATCTCCTGGCCTGGCTCCCTGTTTCAGTCCCCTTTTAAATCAGATGATTCACCAGCTAAAAGGGCACCTGGACCAGTGTATTTTGCATGGAGAACTGCCATGCGAGGGCACTGACAAAGCCACCACTCTGGCCAAAACAGCTGCGCTGGCCAAAACAGCCACGCTGGTGACCCATGGGGCTCCTCTGCCTGGGAATCTCCTGGTCTGTGGGCTATAAAAATCTGCCTGGAATTGCATGTCCACTCACCCTCTGCACTCTCACCGGGAGCTGCAATCCTGAGCTGTTCCTAATTGGACATCTTGGATCCTCTCCTTGGCTGAATAGTATTTCATGGTGTATATGTGCCATGTTTTCTTTGTCCAGTCTATCACTGATGGGCATTTGGATTGGTTCCAGCTCTTTGCTATTGTAAACTGCCACAGTGAAGATACATGTGCATATGTCTTTATAATAGAATGATTTATTGTCCTTTGGGTATATACCCAGTAACAGAATTGCTAGGTCAAATGGAATTTCTATTTCTAGGTCCTTGAGGAATCGCCACACTGTCTTTTACAATGGTTGAACTAATTTACACTCCCACCAACAGTGTAAAAGTGTTCCTATTTCTCCACCTCTTCTCCAGCATCTGTTGTCTCCTGACTTTTTAATGATCGCCATTGTAACTGGTGTGAGATGGTATCTCAATGTGGTTTTGATTTGCATTTATCTAATAACCAGTGATGATGAGCATTTTTTCATGTTGCCCTCATAAAGGTCTTCTTTTGAAAAGTGTGTGTTCATATCCTTTGCCCACTTTTGAATGGGTTTATTTGTTTGTTTTTCTTGTAAATCTGCTTTAGTTCTTTGTACATTTGGGATATTAGCCCTTTGAGTATAAAAATTTTTTCCCATTCTGTTGGTTGCTAGTTCACTCTAATGATTGTTTCTTTTGCTATGCAGAAATTCTTAAGTTTAACTAGATCCCATTTGTCTATTCTGGCTTTTGCTGCCATTGCTTTTAGTATTTTAATCATGAAGTCCTTGCCTATGCCTATGTACTGAATGGTGTTTCCTAGGTTTTCTTCTAGGGTTTTTATGGTGTTTGGTCTTATGTTTAAATCTTTAATTCATCTAGAGTTAATTTTAGTGTAAAGTGTAAGGAAGGTGCCCAGTTTCAGCTTTCTGCACATGGTTAGCCAATTTATTAAACAGGGAATCCTTTCCCCATTGCTTTTTTGTCAGGTTTGTCAAAGATCAGATGGTTGTAGATGTGTGGCATTACTTTTGAGGCCTCTGTTCCATTCCATTGGTCTATATCTCTGTTTTGGTACCTGTACCATTCTGTTTTGATTACTGTAGCCTTGTAGTGTAGTTTGAAGTCAGGCAGCATGATGCCTCCAGCTTTGTTCTTTTTGCTTAGGATTGTCTTGGCTATGCAGGCTCTCTTTTGGTTCCATATGAAGTTTAAAGTGTTTTTTTCAGTTCTGTGAAGAAGGTCAATTGTTGCTTAATGGGAATAGTGTTCAATCTATAAATTACTTTGGGCAGTATGGCCATTTTCATGATGCTGATTTTTCTTAACCATGAGCAAGGAATGTTTTTCATCTATTTGTGTCCTCTCTTATTTCCCTGAGCAGTGGTTTGTAGTTCTCCTTGAAGGGATTTTTGCATCCTTTGTTAGTTGTATTCCTAGGTATTTTGTTCTCTTTGTAGAAACTGTGAATGGGAGTTTACTCATGATTTGGCTCTCTGTTTATCTGTTATTAGTGTATACGAATGCTTGTGATTTCTGCACATTGATTTTGTATACTGATACTTTGCTGAAGTTGCTTATCAGCTTAAAGAGATTTTGTGCTGAGACAGTGGGGTCTTCTAAATATCCAATCATGTCATCTGCAAACAGAGACAATTTGACTTCTTCTTTACCTAACTGAATACCCTTTATTTCTTTTCCTTACCTGACTGCTCTGGCTAGAACTTCCAATACTGTATTGAATAGGCATGGGGAGAGAGGGCATCCCTGTCTAGTGCCACTTTTCAAAGAGAATGTTTCCAGTTTTTGCCCATTCAGTATGATACTGGCTGTGAGCTTGTTGTAAATAGCTGTTATTATTTTGAGATACGTTATCGATACCTAGTTTATTGAGAGTTTTTAGCATAAAGGGCTGTTGAATTTTGTCAAAGGCCTTCTCTGCATCTATTGACATGATCACGTGGTTTTTGTCTTTGGTTCTGTTTATGTGATGGATTACATTTATAGATTTGCATATGTTGAACCAGCCTTGCATCCCTGGATGAAGCCTACTTGATCGTGATGGATAAGCTTTTTGATGTGTTGTTGCATTTGGTTTGCCAGTATTTTATTAAAGATTTTTGCATCGATGTTCATCATGGATATTGGCCTGATGTTTTCTTTTTTAGTTGTGTCTCTGTCAGATTTTGGTATCAGGATGATGTTGGTCTCATAAAATGAGTTAGGGAGGATTCCCTCTTTTTGTTGTTTGAAAAAATTTCAGAAGGAATGGTGCCATCTCCTCTTTGTACATCTTGTAGAATTTGGCTGTAAACCTGTCTGGACCTGGATTTTTTTTTGGTTAATAGGCTATTAATTGCTGCCTCAACTTCAGACCTTATTATTGGACTATTCAGGGATTCAACTTCTTTCTGGTTTAGTCTTGGGAGGGTGTAAGTGTCCTGGGATTTATCCATTTTCCAGATTTGCTATTTTATGTGCATAGAGGTGTTTGTAGTAATCTCTGACTGTGGTTTGTATTTCTGTGGCTTCAGTGGTGATATCCACTTTATCATTTTTTTATTGCATCTATTTGATTCTTCTCTCTTTTCATTTTTATTAGTCTGGCTAACTGTCATTTCTTTGACTTTTTTTTTTTTTCCCAAAAAACAAGCTCCTGGATTTATTGATTTTTTTTTTTTTGAAGTGTTTTTGTCTCTATCTCCTTCAATTCTGCCTGATCTTAGTTATTTCTTGTCTTCTGCGAGCTTTTGAGTGTTTTTGATCTTGCTCCTCTAGCCCTTTCAATTTTGACAACATGGTGTTGATTTTAGATCTTTCCTTTCTTCTCATGTGAGCAGTTATTGCTGTAAATTTCTCTCAGGACATTACTTTAAATGTGTTCCAGAGATTCTGATACATTGTGTCTTCTTTCTCATTGGTTTTGAAGAACATCTTTATTTCTGCCTCCGTTTCATTGTTTATCCAGTCAATATTCAAGAGCAAGTTGTTTGGTTTCCATGAAGTTGGTTTCTTAATCCTGAGTTCTAATTTGATTGCGCTGTGGTCTGAGAGATTGTTTGTTATGATTTCTGTTCTTTTCCATTTGCTGAGGACTGATTTACTTCCAATTATGTGGTCAATTTTAGAGTAAGTGTGATGTGGTGCTGAGAAGAATGTATATTCTGTGGATTTGGGGCAGAGATTTCTGTAGTTGTCTATTAGGTCCACTTGGTCCAGATCTGTGTTCAAGTCCTGGATATCCTTGTTGATTTTCTGTCTCTTTGATCTAATATTGACAGAGGATTGTTAAAGTCTCCCACTATTATTGTGGGGAGTCTAAGTCTCTTTGTAGGTCATTAAGAACTTGCCTTATGTATCTGGGTGCTCCTGTATTGGGTGCATATATATTAGGATAGTTAGCTTTTCTTGTTGCATTGGTCCTTTTACCATTATGTAATGCCCTTCTTTGTCTCTTTTGATCTTTGTTGGTTTGAAGTCCGTTTTATCAGAGATAAGGATTGCAACCCCTGCTTTTTTTTTCTCTGCATTTGCTTGGTAAATCTTCTTTCATCTCTTTATTTTGAGTCTATGTGTGTCTTTGCATGTGAGATGGGTCTCCTGAATACAGTACACCACTGGGTCTTGACTTTTTATTCAGTTTGCCAGTCTGTATCTTTTGATTGGGGCATTTAGGCCATTTACATTTAATGTTAATATTGTTATGTGTGAACTTGATCCTGCCATTTTTTTTCTGGTTGGTTATTTTGCCTGTTATTTGGCACAGTTTTTTCATTGTATCATTGATCTTGACCATTTGGTATGTTTTTGCAATGACTGGTACTGGTTGTTCCATGTTTAGTGCTTCTTTCAGAAGCTCTTGTAAGGAAGGTCTGGTGGTGACGAAATCTCTCAGTAATTGCTTGTCTATAAAGGATTTTATTTCTCCTTTATGTAGTTTAGTTTGGCTGGGTATGAGATTCTGGGTTGAAAGTTCTTTTCTTTGAGGATGTTGAATATTGGTCCCCTCTGTCTTCTGGTTTATAGGGTTTCTGTCAAGAGACCTGTTGTGAGTCTCATGGGCTTCCCTTTGTGGGTGACTAGACCTTTCTCTTTGGCTTCATTAGCACTTTTTCCTTCATTTCAACCCTGGTGAATCTGATAATTATGTGCCTTGGGGTTGCTCTTGTTGAGGATTATATTTGTGGTGTTCTCTGTATTTCCTGGATTTGAATGTTGGCCTGCCTTGCTAGGTTGGAGAAGTTCTCCTGCATAATGTCTTGAAGAGTGTTTTCCAGCTTGGATTCATTCTCTCCATCACTTTGCAGTACACCGATCAAGTGCAGATTAGGTCTTTTCACATAATCCCGTATTTCTTGGAGGTTTTGTTCATTTCTTTTCACTCTCTTTTCTCTAATCTTGCCTTCTAGTTTTGTTTCATTGAGTTGATCTTTAGTCTCTGATATCACTTCTTCTGCTTGATCAATTCGACTGTTGAAACTTGTGTATGCTTTGCGAAGTTGTCATGCTATGTTTTTCAGCTCCATGAAGTCGTTTATGTTCTTCTCTAAGCTTCTTATTCTAGTTATCATTTTGTCTAATTTTTTTCAAGGTTTTTAGTTGAAAAAGTTTTAGCTCAGAGAAGTGTGTTATTATCCACCTTCTGAAGCCTGCTTCTGTCAATTTGTCAAACTCCTTCTCCCTTCTGTTTTGTTACCATGTTGGTGAGGAGTTGTGATCCCTTGGAGAAGGAGAGGCCTTCTGGTCTTTGATGGTTTCATCCTTTTTGCCCTGGTTTCTTCCCATCTTCGTGGGTTTATCTAGCTTTGATCTCAGGGAGCCATTTGAGAAGGCGGTTTTCTGTCCCTTGTCTGCCTGCAGGGGCACTGCTGGGCTGCCACCGCCTTGGTGGAGCTGCTGTGTTTGTTTGCTGTGTCTTTTGTTTACACAGGAAGATTAGAACGCCCTCTGCAATGGTTGCTGCCTTCCTCCACTGAGCTCGATAGTTTTGGGTCGAGCTCGAACTGATGTTCTGGCTGTGAAACTCTCAAGCGAGAGGGCTTCAGTTTGCTGGGCTTTGTCGGGATAGGGACCCACCTAGCTCTATTGCCTGATTCCCTGCTTTCAGCTCCCCTTCTTTGTTGGGGGCAGGTAGCTCTGTCCTGCAGGCTTTTTCATTGTTAGCCAGTACATCCACTTAGATCTGTGCCAACAATTTACACCCCTGGCTGGGGTTACTGCTCAGCTCTGTGCAGGTACCTCACGGGTGCTTTTCAGCCCAGTGACGATCTCCTGGTCTGTGGGTTGCAGACGGCTTGTGTGAAGCGCAATATCTGAACTAGAATGCTGGAGGAGGGCCTCCTATCCTCCTAGCAGATGTACTTTCAGGGTGTGGCAGCACCCCACCCTGCCTTGGTTTGCCCTCTTTTGGTTATACCTACTGTCCAACTAGTCCCATTGAAATGAACCTGGTTCTTCATTTGGAAATGTGTAGATCACTTGTCTCCTGCATCTTTCTCACTGGGAATTGCACTCTGGAGCTGTTTCTATTTGGCCCTTTTGGTGGAGCCCTCAATTTTATTTATTAGCATTATAAGACTTCTGTGATGGAGAACAATTTTGTTTAACACCTGCATTGGATGTTTGGAGTGTTTGATATAATCACATTTTAAATTTGTGATCTTAGTTTGATATATTCACAGAAATTTAATCAATTGCTTAAATAATGCCTAAATATTTAGGAGAATTTTAGTCATTAGATTTATATATTTTCCTTATTTCAAAATATTTAAAGAATTTGATTAAATGTAAAATTGACATTTAAAACTTTAGGGAAATTTAATCTGTCACATTAATGAGCCAATGAGAATTTAGCAAAGAACAAATGCAAACAAGTGTTTTTATTTTGAAACAAAATTATTAGATTTAAAATCATTATAACAGTTAACATGTAGAATTTAGTATGTACCATTATAAGACTGTTATAGTATTACTCCTTGCCACAATTCACAGAGGCAGGTACTTTTTTTCCTATTTTACAGATGAGAAAATCAAGGTACAGACATGTTAGTGGCTGCTTTATCAAATGTGTTAGTTTCTTAGGGTTGCCATATGAAGTATCACAACCTGGAAGGTTGAAAATAACAGAACTTTATTGTCTTATGGTTCTGGAGGCTAGAAATCTGAAGTCAAGGTACCAGTGGGCCCATGTTTCCTCTGAAGGCTATAGGGGAGAATTCTTCACTGCCTCTTCCTAGCTTTTAGTGGTTGCCAGCAATTCTTGGCTTATAGCTGCATCACTTCAATTCCTGCCTCCATTGTCACATGGCAGTCTCCTGTATGTCCCTCTGTGTCTTTCGATGGCCTTCTTAAAAGGACACTAGTCATGGGATTTGGTGCCTACCCTGATGCAGCATAAGCTCATCTTAACATATCTGCAAAGACCTTATTTTCGAAGGTGACGTTCTGAGGTTCTGGGTAGACATAAATTTTGGGAGGACACTATTCAAACCAGTACCCCATAGTCACCAATCTCCAGCACATTAATAAACTCAATGTCAGTCCTTAATCCTCATTTTATTTACATATTATTTGTCACATCTGGGCATTCTTTCTTTCTGGAAACAATTTCTGTCTTGCCTTCTAGGATACTACACCCTCTTGGTTTTCTTACTACTTCAATTACTTGTTCCTTCCCAGTCTATTAGTTTCTCTTCTTTTCTCTACCTTTAAGTAGAATATCTCAGTTCTTAGTCCTGGGACCTCTACACTTTACCATTCACATCTCATTCATTTTTACAGCCTGATCTTTCATGTTTTCCTGTGGATATCCAATAGCTGCTTCAAACTTACTAGGTCCAACTCCTGACCATCCCGCATAGGTGCTCTAACTGCAGTCTTCTGAGCTCACTTCATGGCAGATCTGTCTTTCCATGATCAACCTTGGGATCATCCTTTGTCTCTCATACCCTACAGAAAACCCTATTGGGTCTCCCTTCAAAATGTACCCAGAATGTAACTGCTTCTCACTGGTGCAAGCCTCCGTTATTGCCCTCTGGATTGTAGCAGTAGACTCCTAATGGGTATTTTCATGTCCAGCCTTGTCATTATCTATTCTCAACACAGCAGCAGAGGGATCAGTTATACCTTTGGATCATGTCAAAGCTCTCTTAAAAATTGCCATCTCAGTGAATGAGCCAATGTACTTTTGAGGCTCTACTGGGTTCAAGTAACCTGAGCTCCGCCCATTGTTACCTTTCTGATCTCATCCCCTACTTCTTTTTTTCCCTCCTGCATCCCCTACATTGCTCTTCTCACTATTCCTTGTGTGAACTTTAAGGCCTTTGTATTGGCTGTTCCCTCAGCCTGTATTTCTGCATGGCCACAGGGCTTGCTCCCTCATATCCTTCAAGTGTTTCCTCAAATATTCCAATTATTTGTGAGCCCTACCATTACCTCCATTAAAATTAACCCCTGTAAAAAGTAATCTATATCACATTTCTGATCCCCCTTACATGCTTTATTTTTCATAGCATTTACCTCTGTGTCTCCCACATAGCAAGTTTCACTTGGGCAATGAATTTTGACTATTTTCTCCCTAAAAATGTGTCTTCAGTACCTATAGTACATATTCAATTAATATTTGTTGAACAAATAAATAAATGCTTGAAACTCTCCATTTCCTCTGCAAAGTGATTGTTTCAAAGGAAGCTTGATTGATTCTTACTTGAACAGAATTCTTATAATACAGCAAATGATGCCACACAATGAAGCACCTTGAAAGATTGCTAGGATAAGCTGACAGCATGGCAGCCAACATAGTGATTTCAGGCTTGCAGGAATTCTGTGCTTTCTGGAGGAGATGATCATGGGTTTCCCAACCTGCCTTTTAAATTAATGTAAGTACCTTATAAAGACCTTTATGAGAAATATTTGAGCCTTCATGCCACTGCAAATCCATCTGAGATGATGACAGGGACCTTCATTGCTATTGTCTTAACTTTCATGGGTGTTGCCTTGATCTCTGGCTTTCAGAGGTAGCTCTCAGTTACTTTGGTGCATTCACAGAACCACTATGCCTGTGATTTGAAAAAATTTGGCATGCAGAATTTATCTAAGAAATCAGTTAAGTAAAACTTGTAAAAATCATTTTACAAGTTGTAAGATAGAAGAAATTGAAATTCTGTCCAACAAGAACTTATTCAGTGCTGACTTTGTGCCAGGCATTTTGCCAGGTGCTTGTTATACAATGATGAATAACACTCAGGCCCATTCTCAAGGAGCAGCATGAGGTGCTGGGGATGACAAACACACAGATAGTATCAAGGGGCACCAAATGCTATGTCAGGGACAGGCGCAGGGTGCTAGGAGAAGATAGCACAGATGAGAAACATTTAGCTCATACCACAGGATCTTCAGAATGTTTCCTGAAAAAGCTGACAATTGATTAGATGCTAAAAACACAGGTTGCATTCAGCCAGGAAAAGGGGGATTGAAAGGACAGCACAAGAAAAAGTTAAAGCAGATGCAAAGTCATGGGGGTGAATAGAAAGCATTGTGTAAATGACCAGCAATTAGGTGTGGCCCCCAACATAAAATATAAGGAGGAGATGGAGGCAGCGTTGCAGAGGACCTTGAATGCCAAGGTAGGGATCTTGACCTTGATCTTGTTCAAGATGAAGGAGAGTTATTGAAGGATTTTTAAGTGGGAGAGTTACATGCTCAGATTTGTACTTTAGGACTTGAAGAAGTATAGAGGTTGGATTGAAGAGCAAACAGGAGAGTCAGAAAACCAGAACTGAGTGATAGTATGGGATCAGCTGAAGCACCCCTCTTGCCTTGACAGACCCCACTGAGCCTGGTCCTGTAGAAGTCCTGGTGAGTGAGGAGGGGAAGGAGGTAGTTGGCTTCAGCACTTGAGAACTCTAGGTGGCTGGCCCAAAACAGTACTGGGGTATTTAAATTTAGCGTTTCCTAAATAGGGACTAATGGAGCTCTGAAAAAATAAGTCAAAAATACAAATACCGAAGAGATCATGAATGAAGAGTCATATATCTATCACCCTCTCCCACCTCACCTTAAACTTTAGTGAACAATAAGATGGACATTAGATCTGTTCGCCTGTGAACATGACTTCAGGATATCACCATTACCACTTATGGAGGTTGGGCATTTTCTGGCTAAAGAGCAAGATCCCAAGGTCCTCTAGCTCTCATTTGCCTGACATGAGGAAGACACTGGAGGGAGGTGTAAACAGCCTGCTGCGTGTGCAGGCACTTTGCCTCTCTCCTCTGGGAGCTTCCACCCACTGTGAGGAGCTGTGTGCAGACTACACCTTGTCTTAATCCTCCCTTTGGTACTTACACACTGACCAGCCCCCTCCTGCCTCCTGACTTTTGCATACTAGAAACTTTTCCATGACCAAAGAGCAAAAGCTCAACTGCCATGTTTAGTAAGGGTCTCCAGTAAGCCCAAATCAACTGAATAGTAAATTCAGTGGGTACTGACAGACCCTACACCCCAGACCTAAATGAGTCCACATCAGGAGGGAAGATGTATCTAACTAACTACAAAATAAAAACTAGAGGTGACATGTGGTCAGTGTACAATCAAATACAAACTATTAAAGGAGTACTTTATTCTAAATGGGGCATTGCTCACTAGATACTTCATGGAGAAGGTGGCACCTAAAGTGAACCCCGAGGATTATATTATGTAGGACTTATAGATAGTGGGTGACTTTCTTCTTGGTCACCTGCTGGGATCAGCCCCATCTGACTGGATGGTGATACTTGGTTTAGCAGACATGACTCAGAGAACGGTTATTTTTTGCCCAGAATTTACACAGGTCACAAAGAGCAGCTGTAGATTTCATAGCCTATTGGGATACCAAGAGGGACTAAATACCAACCCCATGAAGTCCTCAAGCAGGGGCCTTCACCCCTTTCCCAGGACCTTCATGCTCTCCTTTCCTTTTCCAGGTGTGATTTACAGATCTGTTTTTCTCTATTTGAGAAAAGTCTCAGAATTAGCTTAAATGGGCCAGGCACAGTGGTTCACGTCTATAATCCCAACACTTTGGGAGGCCAAGGTGGATGGATTGCTTGCTCTCAGGAGCTTAGGAAAAGCCTGGGCAACATTGTAAAACCCCATCTCTACAAAAAAAAAAAAAAAATTAGCCATGTGTGGTGGTGGGTGCCTGTAGTCTCAGCTACTTGGGAGGCTGAGGCAAGAGAATTGCTTGAGCCCAAGAGATGAAGGCTGCAGTGAGCTGAGATGGTGCCACTGCACTCTAGCCTGGGTGACAGGGCAAGACTGTTTAAAAAAAAATTAGGGAGTATCTTGGGACATCAGCCAACATGGCCAAATAGAAGCAGCTCCAGAGCACAGCTCCCAGCAACAGAGATGCAGAAGGAGAGTAATCTCTGCATCTCCAATCAAGGTACCAGGTTCATTTCAATGAGACTGGTTGAACAGTGGGTATAGCCCAAATAGGATGAACCGAGGCAGGGCAGGGCACTGCCCCACCAGGGAAAGGCAACTGACTGGAGGATTGGGAACTTCTCCCTCCCCCTCAGCCCTCTGGTTAAGATATTGCACTTCCCCCATGCCCTTTGCAGCCCACACACCAGGAGATCCCCACCGAAAGTGTCATGAGTTCTCAGCACAGATATGAGCAGCTGCTCTGGCTTGCACCTTGGGTTGTCAGCACAAGTCTGGATGGGCAATCTGACTAGCACTAGGAGCACCTGCAGGAAGAAGCTGCCCTCCCCCCAGAAAGAGGGAGAGCTGAGAGCAGGGAGACAGCGGATAGAGCTTGGTAGGTCCCACCCCCACAAAGCCCAGCAAGCTGGAGCCCTCTCACTTGAGAGTTTTGTGACCAGCACATCAGTTTGAGCTCGACCCAGGATGACTGAGCTCAGTGGGAGGAAGGGAGTCTGCCATAGTGTAGGCAGGGATCATTGCACCCGTGTAAACAACAGTCAGAGGAAGCCTATAGGGCAGCTGGGCTGAGGCTGAGGCAGCCCAGCAGCACCTCATCAGGCAAACAAGGGACAGATTACATCCTCAAGCAGCTCCCAGGCCCCTGCAGAATAGAAAAAAAAAAAAGCCTCATACAAGAGAGTTCAGGCTACACCCAGTGGTTACCCAGTACTTCTGGGATGAAGCTACCAGAGCAAAGATCAAACAACAATCCTTGCTGCCTTGCAGCCCCCGCGGGTGATTCCCAGGCAACCAAGGCCTGGAGTGGACCTCCACCAGTCTTACAAAAAACAAAAAGAAATAGCCTCAATATCAACAGAAAGGACATCCATTCAGAGACCCCATCCGAAATCACCAACTTCAAAGATCAAAGCTAGATGAATACATGAAGATGGGAAGAAACCAGCACAAAAAGGATGAAATCATCAAAGACCAGAATGCCTCTCCTACTCCAAGGGATCACAACTCCTCACCAGCAAGGGAACATAACAGGATGGAGAAGGAGTTTGATGAATTGACAGAAGCAGGCTTCAGGAGGTAGGTAATAACAAACTTCTCTGAGCTAAAGGAACATGTTCTAACCCAATGCAAAGAAAATAAAAACCTTGAAAAAAGTTAGATGAAATGCTAAATAGAAAAACCAGTTTAGAGAAGAAAATGACTTCATGAAGTTGAAAAACACAGCATGAGAACTTCACAAAGCATACACAAGTTTCAACAGCTGAATTGATAAAGCAGAAGAAACAGTATCAGAAATTGAAGAGCAACTCAACGAAATAAAATGAGAAGGCAAGATGAGAGAAAAGAGAGTGAAAAGAAGTTAACAAAGCCTCCAAAAATATGGGATTATGTGAAAAGATCTAATCCGTGCTTGACTGGTGTACCTAGATGTGACAGAGAGAATGAATTCAAGCTGGAAAACACTCTTCAGGACATTATCCAGGAGGATTTCCCCAATCTAGCAAGGCAGACCAACATTCAAATGCAAGAAATGCAGAAAACACCACAAAGATATTCTTCAACAAGAGCAACCCCAAGGCACATATGTGTCAGATTCACCAGGGTTGAAATGAAGGAAAAAATGCTCAGGGAAGCCAAAGAGAAAGGTTGGGTCACCCACAAAGGGAAGCCTATGAGATTCACAGTGGATCTCTCAGCAGAAACTCTACAAGCCAGAAGAGAGTGGGGGCCAATATTCAACATCCATAAAGAAAAGAAGTTTCAACCTAGAATTTAATATCCAACCAACCTAAATTTCATAAGTGAAGGAGAAATAAAATTCTTTATGGACAAGCAATTGCTAAGAGATTTTTTCAACACCAGACCTTCCTTACAAGAGCTCCCGAAAGAAGCACTAAACATAGAAAGGAACAACCAGTACCAGCCACTGCAAAAATGTACCAAATGGTAATGACCAATGACGTAATGAAAAAACAGCTTCAACTAATGGGAAAAACAACCTACAGTAACAACATGACAGGATCAGATACACACATAGCAATATTAATGTTAAATGTACATGGCCTAAATGCCTCAATCAAAAGACACAGACTGGCAAACTGAATAAAATGTCAAGACCCAAGGGTGTGCTGTGTTCAGGAGACCCATCTCATGGGCAGAGACACACATAGACTCAAAATAAAGGGATGGAAAATGATTTACCAAGCAAATGGAAAAAAAAATAAAGCAGGGGTTGCAAGCCTAGTCTCTGATAAAATGGACTTTAAACCAAAATGATAAAATAGACAAGGGCATTACATAATAGTAAAAGGATCAATGCAACAAGAAGACCTAACTATCCTAAATATATATGCATCCAATACAGGAGCACCCAGATACATAAAGCAAGTTCTTAATGACCTACAAAGAGACTTAGACTCCCACAAAATACTAGTAGGAGACTTTAACACTCCACTGTCAATATTAGATGAAAGAGACAGAAAATCAACAAGGATATCCAGGACTTGAACACAAATCTGAACCAAGCAAACCTAATAGACATATACAGAACTCTCCACCCCAAATCCACAGAATATACATTCTTCTCAGCACCACATTGCACTTACTCTAAAATTGACCATATAATTGGAAGTAAATCAATCCTCAGCAAATGGAAAAGAACAGAAATCATAACAGTCTCTCAGACCACATAGCAATAAAATTAGAACTCAGGATTAAGAAACCCACTCAAACTACATGGAAAATGAACAACTTGCTTCTGAATGACGACTGGATAAACAATGAAATTAAGGCAGATATATAGATGTTCTTTGAAACCAATGAGAATGAAGACATAATGTACCAGAATCTCTGGGACACATTTAAAGCAGTGTCTAGAGGGAAATTTATAGCAATAAATGCCCACATGAGAAGTGAGGAAAGATCTAAAATTGACACCCTATCATCAACATTGAAAGAGCTAGAGAAGCAAGATAAAAAAAAATACTCAACAGCAAGCAGAAGACAAGAAATAACTAAGATCAGAGCAGAACTGAAGGAGGTAGAGACACAAAAAACCCTTCAAAAAAATCACTAAATACAGGAGATTGTTTTTTGAAAAGATCAACAAAATAGACTGCTAACCAGACTAATAAAAAAGAAGATAGAAGAATCAAATAGATGCCAAAAAAAAAAAAAAAAAAAAAATAAAGGGGCTATCATCACCAATTCCACAGAAACACAAACTACAATCAGAGATTACTACAAACAACTCTATACACATAAATCAGTAAATCTGGAAGAAATCAATAAATTCCCGGATACTTGCAACCTCCCAAGACTAAACCTGGAAGAAGTTGAAACCCTGAATAGACCAATAACAAGGTCTGAAGTTGAGGCAGCAATTAAGAGCCTACCAACCAAAAAAAGTTCAGGTCCAGATAGGTTCACAGCTTCTGAAATTATTCCAAACAGTAATAAGAGGGAATCCTTCCTAACTCATTTTATGATACCAACATCATCCTGATACTAAAACCTGGCAGAGACAGAACTAAAAAAGAAAACTTCAGGCCAATATCCATGATGAACATAGGTGCAAAAAATCTTCAATAAAATACTGGCAAACCAAATGCAACAGCACATCAGAAAGCTTATCCATTACAACTGAGTAGGCTTCATCCCACGGATGCAAGGCTGGTTCAACATGTGCAAATCTATAAATGTAATCCATCACATAAACAGAACCAAAGACAAAACCCACATGATTATCTCAAGAGATGCAGTGAAGGCCTTCAACAAAATTCAGCAGCCCTTTAGCTAAAAACCCTCAATAAACTAGGTATTGATGGAATATATATCAAAATAATAAAAGCTATTTATGATAAACTCACAGCCAATATCATACTGAACTAAAACTGGAAGCATTCCCTTTGAAAAGTGGCACTAGACCAGGATGCC
This sequence comes from Sapajus apella, assembly GCF_009761245.1. NCBI lineage: Eukaryota > Metazoa > Chordata > Mammalia > Primates > Cebidae > Sapajus > Sapajus apella. Next base: position 2,841,880 of record NW_022436987.1, on the reverse strand, counting down.
CTCTCTCACCATTCCTATTCAATATAGTATTGGCAGTTCTAGCCAGAACAATCAGGCAAGAAAAAGAAATAAAGGGTATTCAATTAGGAAAAGAGGGAGTCAAATTGTCTCTATTTGCAGATGACATGATTGTATATTTAGAAGACCCCATCATCTCAACACAATCTCCTTAAGCTGATAAGCAACTTCAGCAAAGTCTCAGGATACAAAATTAATGTGCAGAAATCACAAGCATTCGTATACACTAATAACAGACAGCCAAATCATGAGTAAACTTCCATTCACAATTGCTACAAAGAGAATAAAATACCTAAGAATACAACTAACAAAGGATGCAAAAACCCCTTCAAGGGGAACTACAAACCACTGCTTAAGGAAATAAGAGGGGACACAAACTGATTGAAAAACATTCCTTGCTTATGGTTAATAAGAATAAACATTGTGAACATGGCCGTACTGCCTAAAGTAATTTATAGATTCAACGCTATTCCCATCAAGCTACCATTGACCATCACAGAAGTGGAAAAAAACACTTTAAACTTCATATGGAACCAAAAGAGAGCCTGCATAGCCAAGACAATCCTAAGCAAAAAGAGCAAAACTGGAGGCATCAAGCTACCTGACTTCAAACTATATTACAAGGCTACTGTAATCAAAACAGAATGGTACTGGTACCAAAACAGAGATATAGACCAATGGAACAGAACAGAGGCCTTGGAAGCAACACCACACATCTGCAACCATCTGATTTTTGACAGGTTTGTCAAAAGGCAATGGGAAAAAGAATCCCTGTTTAATAAATTGTGTTGGGAAAACTGGCTAACCATGTGCAGAAAGCAGAAACTGGACCCTTTCTTTACACCTTACACTAAAATTAACTCTAAATGGATTAAAGATTTAAACATAAGACATAACACCATAAAAATCCTAGACTAAAACCTAGGCAACACCATTCAGGACATAGGCATAGGCAAGGACTTCATGACTAAAATACCAAAAGCAATAGCAACAAAAGCCAACACAGACAAATGGGATCTAATTAAGCTTAAGAGTTTCTGCACAGCAAAAGAAACGATCATTAGAGTAATCAGCAACCAACAGAATGGGGAAAAAAAATTTTGCAATCTAACCATCAGACAAAGGGCTAATAGCCAGAATCTACAAAGAACTAAAAGAGATTTACAAGAAAAAAACAAACATTCAAAAGTGGGTGAAGGATATGAACAGACGCTTTTCAAAAGAAGACATACATGAAGCCAAAAATACATGAAAAAATGCTCATCATCACTTGCCATTAGAGAAATGCAAATCAAAACTACATTGAGATACCATTTCACATCAGGTCGAATGGTGATCACTAAAACATCAGGAGACAACAGATGCTGGAGAGGATGTGGAGAAACAGGAACACTTTTACACTGTTGGTGGGAGTGTAAATTAGTTCAACCATTATGGAAGACAGTGTGGCGATTCCTCAAGGACCTAGAAATAGAAATTCCATTTGATCCAGCAATCCCATTACTAGGTATATACCAAAGGACTATAAATTGTCCTATTATAAAGACACATACACACCCATGTTCATGTGGCACTGTTTACAATAGCAAAGACTTGGAACCGACCCAAATACCCATCAATGATAGAGTGGATAAAGAAAATGTGGCACATATACTCCATGGAATACTATGCAGCCATAAAAAGGATGAGTTCATGTCCTTTGTAGGGACATGGATGAATTTTGAAACCATCATTCTCAGCAAACTGACACAAGAATAGAAAACCAAATGCCGCATTTTCTTACTCATAGGTGGGTGCTGAACAATGAGAACACATGGATACAGGGAGAGAAGCATCACACACAGTGGTATGTTGGGGTTTTGGGGGCCAAGGGAGGGACAGCAGGGAGGTTGGGGGAGGGATAACACTGGGAGAAATGGCTGATGTAGGTGACTGGGGGATGGAAGCAGCAAACCACTTTGCCTTGTATGTACCTATGCAACAATCCTGCAAGATCTGCACATATACCCCAGAACTTAAAGTACAATAAAAAAAAAAAAATCTGGCTTAAACATTGGGATGCTGTATGGAACATATATATCTAACAGGTTGAAAATAACTTCATTTTGAAAATTCTATTAAATATCTGCTAATTTTGGAAAATGTATTGTCTTGTAGCTTGCTTTTTTTTGTTTGTTTGTAAAAGAGAGAAAGAGACAGAGAAAAAGAAAGGCCCTTAAATGTATTTGTTTGAAAAGAGGATACAAGATAAGAAACTGTCTTTTACCCCTAAAGTTTTAGAGGATTTTACTGATGTTATTAGTAACATTTTTTGCACTATTCCAACTATTAGCTTTTGATCTCAAAGATACTCACAACGTTAAAACAAATAAAACCTATTAGCCTAATTCATTTTCTCTAATTTGTGTCACTGCTGTCCTCTATAAACTGTGGCTGATAGTAGGCCATGGCATGTATCTCTCAGACATACTGTTAGCACTGGGCCTTTGCATGACTTAGAAATAGAAGCCTCCTCCAGGGAAACTCGCCACTTGGTGAGTGGAGAGAAAGCTGACTTCAAGCTGACTTTAGCTTCACACATCTCTTCCTTCTGGCATCCTAGTGAAGAAACCCCTGCAAGACAGTGTGCAGGGGCTCTGGGGAAACAGCTCTTTGGGGAGGTATCAGATACCTTAGGTTATTAAAGGGAATGCCCAGGTCCTGTCTCAGAATGAGAGGCTGTGTTATTCTGCATAATAATGTAAAATGTGTTACCCATAGGCAGTTTCCTATTAGCAGAGACTATTAGATGGATGTTTCTTTCCCTGGCTACAGAATTTTCAATTTTGGTTATTATAAATTAGACAATTTACATTGTTTAATTCACTCATGTTATCCCCAGCCGTTAGGAAATCTTCATTAAACGCTACAGTCTGAAATTTGCATGCTTTTGGGAAATGGGGAAAGGGGCTGTGTCTATGCTTGGGATAGGTTGGGGGGATAGGGCAGGAAGAAGATGGTGGCAAAGCAGCTGACGGTCTCTAAAGATGGCTGTAGAGAAGCCTGGAGTGCAGCTGGGAGCAGAAATGGTAAGCATCATCTGGAATCGTGAGATACATAAAAGACCATTATTCAGGCCACTGCAGAGACACACAGTAGGAAGAAATCAACTAAGGGCTAGAGAGAAATGGTGGGGACTCAGTTGGGGTATTTGAGTATTAAAATGAAGGGTGATTCTGGGAGCTGGAGGCTTGGAGTCTCATCAAGGGCTGGAAATCGGGTAGGTATCAAGGAGAGGAAAGTGTCTGGGGAGCAGCAATGTCAGAATAGGGGCAGCTCACCTGGACTTAGGGATTAGTGTCTTGCCCTGTGGGGAAGCCGAGCCCTCTTGGTCGCTGGGAGCCTCTGGCTTGTCAAACCAGAATAGACCACAGAGAGAGCCTTCAGAAGAAGACTGGGCTTAAGGCCTCTTCCCTGGTGCTCCTGAGGTGGGTGAGTGAGATCTGAACTTAGGGGCCATGCTCTCCACGACCTGCCCTGACTCCCTTTTGGCCTCCTCTCTTACAACTCCACCTCTCATTGCTCATCGCCCCAGCCATACCTGCCTCCTCTCTACTTCTGGATAGGCCACGCTGGACCTTGCTTCAGAGCTGTGTGCTGGCCATCTGCTCCGTGATGGAAATGAGGCTTCCCAGGCCTTTGTTTGGCTGGCTGCTTCTGGTCAGTCATGGAAAGTTATTTTCTCAGAGCCTTCCCCAACCATCCAGCACAAAGGGAGTGCCCTATCACTGCTGTCGCATCTTGTTGTTGTATTTGCATCCTCCAGCTTGTGATGACCTCTTTTCCATTCAACTATATGCAATTTGCCTGTCTCCCTCCACCAGAATGCAACCTCCATGGTTCAGGGATCCCTATTGCCTTGCTTCCAGTGTTGGGAATAGCATTGAGGGACTCTGTTAATTTCTCTTCCCGGGTCCACAAGGGGTGTGATTTCAAAGGCAAGAACTTCCCAGCACCATACCTCTGTCCACCCCCACCATCTGGGAGCCTAGAATTCTTTGTCTAACTTTCCTGTGTGCGGGAAGGTAGACTGCCCAGGTGAGCTTCCTTTGTTTAGAAATGTCCATGAAAAGCCCTGGAAGGAGGAGCTCTGTTGTGGGCTGGACAGCCAATCTGACATCAGAGTCAAAGATCAATCACTCCAGTGGAAGTTTGAGGGAACTCCTCTCATGGGACAAGAATTTGAATGGGGTGGGGGTAACTCCCAGATTAAAAGTCCCCCTTCCCCTTACCTGTGCGGTCTCTGTCTCTGGATCCCCTCCCTCAACAGCGTGGGAGCTCCCTCTCTCTCTCTTTCCCTACTTCTCTTTCTTTTTCTCTGCCTAATAAATCACTTTTCTGCAAAACTCTTTGGGTCTGATATTTACTTGAACAATATCACTGTGTCGCCAGGATCTCCTACACATTCTTGGGCGAGTGAAAGCCCAAGGACCTGGAAAAAACACATCCAATCAGGGAACAGTGAGCGCCCACCCAGAGATGCTCCTGCCACCTGCTCCCATCCCCCAGTTACATCTCTGGTGAGCCAGGTAGGAGAGAAGGGCATAAGAGACCGTTACTTTAGAGTGGTGAGTGCAATCAGACCCTCTCACTTGCTTAACTCTGTCCTATCCCTACTGTTAAATCTGGTAAGGAGAACTGCTGGGTCTATGTGGGACCTGGCACCACAGGAGCAGCAGCTGCGGGTGAAGGCGCAGCTGGGCCAGATGCTCACGGTCAGCTTTGCAGGCTCCGCCCAGCCTCTAAATAAAGTGGCCCGGCCACATTAAAAGGTGCTGCACCTGACTTTCTGCAAACCTGCTCCCTCCCTCTCTCTGTTGTTTCTCTGTGTGCAGCCAGGCCAGGCCCAGGGGGCTCCTGCCCCCAGCTGCTCCCCCCTAACCCTGCTGGCACCCTCACCACAGCACAGGAGTGCTTCTCCAGGCCTGCATGAGGCTGGTGGTGAGCAGCGTTCAGAGTGGGATCCATGGCTTGTGGTCCCAGCAGTCCAGATGCAAGTCCTGCCTATCTTTTCCATAGCATGGGCTGGCTGCCATAATTTAAATGTACATGTGGCCCTGAGCCTGCCTCGGGAGCACAGGGCTTTGCCGAGCTGGGCAAGCACTCTTGGTGTCCAAGCATGGGCTGGGTCTCCCCCCGGCACTGGTCATGGCATTTTTCATTCTGGCAGTGCTTAAGGGAGCAGCCCAAGGACCGATTTCCCTGGGCCACATGCATAGCAAAGGCTGCAAACAGCTCTGCGTGTGTGGAACACACCTGGCTTTCAAACTCACAGTGGCAAGCAGTTTTTACTTTCAGACTCATACCTCCTGGGTCCAGATTTATGTAGGGCAGACTTCTTCCCAGCAGCCCCCTAGCACAAGAGCGGCCTACTAGTGCAGTCATTAAGGTGTAGGGCTGGAAGCCTCAAGGTCGCCAATTCAAATCCCCAGTAGGGTCAGGCTTGACTGGGGCTTAAATGAGGAACTTTTTTGGGAGTCCAGAAGCTGGAGGCTATAGGATATTGTGTTTTTTGTCACTCACAAATTTCCAAATGCAACTGAATGGTGCCAGAATCTAACAATGTACAATTTGTTTTGCTTAGGAATGGCTCTCCCTACGACAGAACTTTTCCATCTAGTAGACCATAGTCAAACTGGGTCCCAGGCTCAAAGAGTAAATTACAGGCCCCACAACCCTAGGTCATTTTCCTATGATGGAAAGTGGGGTGGGGGAGGAGGCCTGGGTCCTGAGGGCATTGTTTCAGCCTTGGCCATGCAGCCATCCAGCCTTCTTTGGATTGTTGTGTTCAGAGGTCACCCCTAGAAGTTTATACTCTAGGGCAGCTTTATAATCTGGCTTATATTAATGGAACTCTTACTGGGGAATATTGGTACCTATCACCCAAGCCTCACTGGCCTGGTTCAGGGACTCGCTGGTACGAAGCACCCATCCCAGCAGCCCACGTCTTTATGGTGGTCAACGAAGGCATGAAGACAGTGAGCATGAGTATCCATGATGCTGGTAAGTGTGATTAAACCCAGCACATGGGAGTCCCCCAAAAGATTATCACACATCTTGGGCATAAGGAAATTATGAGGTGCTATAACTGGGGGATGCCCCAGGCTGGCACCATAACTGGGGGATGCCCCAGACCTAGCTATTGCAATTAATAACCAGGGATGCAGGCATTCCTGTGTTTGATTTCAGATGGGTGCTATGCTTCCCAAGATAAAGTCTCCTTTAAAATGCATCCTGGAGAACTGGGACCAATTTGACACATGATCTTTGAAGAAGCAGCAGCTCATTTTTCTCTGTCAAACAGCGTGGCTGAAATACCCTCTGCCAAGTGGGACAACCTGGCCTCCTAAGGGAAGTACAGATTATGACAGCATTCTACAATTAGGCCTGTTTTGTAAGAGTGAAGGTAAATGGTTTGTGGTCCCCTATATGCAAGTTTTCTTTTCTCTAAGGAATAATCCTAAGTTATGTAAAACTTGTACCCCATACCCTGCTAACCCCTCCTCAGGACTGCCCCCACATTTAGGACTCCCTGTGGCTCCTCCCTCCACAAATGCTGACCAGGCCTCCTCAGCTCCAATAACCCAAAAGGAGCCAGAGGAGGCTGAGACAGCCAAGGAACCACAGGCTTCTAGGATGCCCAGAATCTGCCCCCTACAGGCAGTAGGAGAATTTGGTCCAACTAAGGTGCACACTCCCTTTTCAATTTCTTACTTAAAGCAAATCAAGGTGGACTTAGGAAAGTTTTCAGATGACCCGGAGAAGTACATAGATGTTCTGCAGGGCCTGGGTCAGTCCTTCGAATTAGACTGGAAAGAGATCATGTTATTGCTTAGTCAAACCCTAACCAGCAATGAGAGAAAGGCTTCTCTAGCAGCGGCTCAAGAGTTTGGGGACACCTGGTACCTTAGTCAAGTACATGACCAAATGATGCCAAAGGAAAAGGACAGATTTCCTACAGGTAAACAAGCTGTCCCTAGCATGGACCCTCGCTGGGATCCTAACTCACAACAGGGGGACTGGAGTCACGGGCACCTCTTAACCTACATACTTGAGGGATTAAGGCAAACTAGGAAGGAGCCCATGGACTATGCAGTGTTACCCATCATAACTCAGGGGAAGGAAGAAAACCCAACAACCTTCCTTGAGTGATTGTGGGAGGCCTTAAGAAAGTATACTCCCCTATTGCCAGACTCCACTGAGGGTTAGTTAATATAAAGGACAGTTTATTATGCAATCAGCAGCTGACATTTGGAGGAAGCTCCAGAAGCTGGCCCTGGGGCCAAAACAGAGTCTAGAATCATTGTAACCTAGCAACCTCAGTGTTTTATAATAGAGACAAGGAGGAACAGGCAAAACAGAACAGGAGAGACCAAAGAAAAGCTGCAGCCCTAGTCATGGCCTTCAGGCAAGCAGACTCGAGAGGCTCAAATGAGGGAAAGCCCTGGGTCAGCTGCCAGTCTGGCAGAGCTTGTTACCACTGTGGCATAACAAGACACTTTGTAAGAAATTGTCCCCAGAGAAATGGACCACCACCTCGTCCTTGCCCACTGTGCCAAGGGGATCACTGGAAGGTACACTGTCCCAGGGGATGAAGGTTCCCAGGGCCTGAGGTGGCTAACCAGATGACCCAACAGCAGGACTGAGGGCACCCAGGGCAAGTGCCAGCACAAGCCATCACCCTCACAGAGCCCTGGGTAAAGCTGACCATAGAGGGCCAGGAGGTTGATCTCCTTCTGGATACTGGTACGATCTTCTCCATATTACTCTCCTGCTCGGGACAGTTGTGCTCCAAGTCTGTAACTGAGGAGTCCTAGGACAAGAAGTCTCCTGATATTTCTCCCAGCCCCTAAGCTGTAACTGGGGAAATATGCTCTTCTCCCATGCCTTCCTCATGATGCCAGAAAGTCCCACTCCCTTACTAGGGGTGGGACCTGTTAGCCAGAGCAGGAGCCATTACCTATATGAACCTCATCAGGATAATCCCTCTCTGCTGCCCATTATTTCAAGAAGGGATTAATCCCGAGGTTTGGGCAATGGATGGATAATTCAGATGGTCAAAAAATGCATGCCCAATTCAAATAAGACTAAAGGATCCCACCTCTTTTCCTTACTGAAGGCAGTACCCCCTAAGACCAGAGCCAGAAAGGGGTTACAGGATATTGTAAAGAACTTAAAAGCTCAGGGTCTAGTAAAGTCCTGTAACAGCATTTGTAACACTCCAACTTTAGGAGAACAAAAACCTAATGGACAATGGAGGCTGGTGAAAGATCTCAGGCTTATTAACAAAGCTGTGATTCCTTTATACCCAGCTGTACCTAACCCTTACTCCTTGCCCTCTCAAATACCAGGAGAGGCACAATGGTTTATAGTCCTGGACCTTAAGGATGCCTTTTTCTGTGTACCATTACAACCTGACTCCCAGTTTCTGTTCATCTTTGAAGACCCTTTAGACCAGAGTTCTCAGCTCACCTGGACAGTGTTCCTCCAGGGCTTTTGAGATAGTCCCTACCTGTTTAGCTAGGCTGTAGCCCAGGACCTTAATAACTTTTCACATCCAGGTACTCTGGTTATTCAATATCTGGATGACTTACTTTTAACTGCAAACTCCAAAACCTAGTGTCAGCAGGCCACCCATGACCCCCTAAACTTCCTTGCCACCTGTGGATATAAGGTTTCCAAACCAAAAGCCCAACTTTGTAGGCAAGAGGTAAAATGCCTAGGGCTTGTCTTGTCTAAGGGCACTAGAGCCCTTGATAAAAAATGTCTCCAACCCATGGTGGCCTTCCCCCGTCCAAATACCTAGAAACAGTTGTGGGGATTCTTGGGAATAACTGGTTTTTGCTGATTGTGTATTCCCAGATATGGTGAAATGACAAAACCCCTCTACACTCTGATTAAGGAAACCCAAAAAGCTAACACCCATCTAATACAATGGGACATTATAGCTGAGGCAGCCTTTCAGACTCTGAAGCAGGCACTACTGCAGGCTCCAGCTCTAAGCCTTCCTACAGGGAACAACTTCTCCCTATATGTTACTGAAAAGTCAGGAGTGGCACTGGGAGTTCTCACCCAGACTTGGGGGACCACACCACAATCAGTGGCATACTTAGTAAGGAAATTGATGCAGTAGTGAAAGGCTGGCCACACCGCTTGCGAGTCATAGCCATGGTGGCTATACTGGTCTCAGAAGCCGTTCAAATAGTGCAAGGGAAAGATCTAACTATATGGACTTCACATGATGTAGCTGGAATTCTGGCCCCTAAGGGAGGCTTATGGCTGTCTGACAATCGCCTACTCAAATATCAGGCCTTAATGCTTGAAGCGCCTGTACTTCAGCTGCACACATGTGCAGTCCTCAACCCAGCTACTTTTCTTCCTGAGGAAGAAGCAGACACAGAACAGGACTGTCAGCAGGCTATAGCTCAGAACTTTGTGGCTCAAGAGGATGTCTTAGAAACTCCTCTAGCCAACCCTGACCTTAACCTGTACACTGATGGAAGTTCATTTACAGAAAATGGACTTAGAAACAGGATATGCAGTAGTCAGTGATCAAACAATGCTTGAAAGTAATTGCCTTCCTCCTGGAACTAGTGCCCAGCTGGCAGAACTGGTAGCCCTCACTCAAGCTCTAAAATTAGGAAAAGGAAAGAGAATAAACATATACACAGATTCCAAATATGCTTACCTGGTTCTGCATGCCCGTGCTGCCATATGGAAGGAAAAAGAGTTCCTAGCCTCAGCAGGAACTCCCATTAAATATCATAAGGAAATTTTAGATTTATTACAAGCTGTCCAAGAACTGAAAGAGGTAGCAGTATTACACTGCCAGGGTCACCAGAAAGGAGATGAGAAGGAAGAAGAGGGCAATCACGGAGCTGACCTAGAAGCAAAAAGGGCAGCTAGACAAGAATTTATAGCAGGACTTTTAATATGGGAAAACCCTCTCCAAGGAACTAAACCTCAATACTCATCAGAGGAGGTAGAGTGGGCAATTTCCCAGTGACATAATCTTCTTCCTTCGGGATGGCTAGCTACTGAGGAGGGAAAAGTACTCCTACCTGCTGCCAGCCAGTGAAAAGCACTTAAAACCCTACATCAAACCTTCCATGTGGGTATAGAGAATACATATCGAATTGCCAAATCTGTATTCACAGAGAAAGGTCTCTTGAAGGCTATCCAACAAATAGTCAACGGATGTGAAATATGCTAGAAAAATAGTCCTTTGGTACATTGCAATGCTCCTCCTAGGGAACAGTGAGCCAGTCATTACCTAGATGAGGACTGGCAAATGGACTTTACCCATATGCCTAAGTCTCAGGGATATCAATATCTATTAGCATGTGTACATACCTACACCAACTGCATTGAGGCTTTCCCTGTAGAACAGAAAAAGCCCAAGAGGTAATAAAAGTCCTGATTAATGAAATAATCCCTAGATTTGGGCTCCCTGTCATCAAAATAATAACAGCCCTGCCTTCAAAGCTGCAGTGACCCAACGAATTTCCAGGGTGTTAAGAATACAGTATCATCTCCACTTTTCCTCAAGGGAAGTGGAAAAGATGAATGAAATTCTTAAGAGACACCTAAAGAAACTGGCACAGGAAACCCACCTCTTGTGGCCTTCTCTATTACCAATAGCACTCTTAAGGGCTCAAAACTCTCCTCAGAAAATAGGACTCAGCCACTATGAGATGCTTCTTGGACAGCCCTTTCTTACTAATGATCTTGTATTAAACAAGGAAACAGCAGATCTAATAAAAGATATAACCTATTTGGCTAAGTACCAACAGGCTCTTAGAACCTTACCTGAAGGACACCCTAAGGAAAAAGAGTTGTTCTGCCCTGGAGACTTGGTGCTTGCTTAGTCACTCCCCTCAGACTCTCCCTAACTAGGCCCATCTTGGGAAGGACCATTTTCAGTTATTCTGTCTATCCCAATGGCAGTTAAGGTGGTGGGAATAGACTTGTGGATTCATCACACTTGACTGAAGCCTTGGACACCTCCTGAAGAAAATCCCAGGCCCTCAACTCCATAGCTTGAAGTTCCAGGAGATGACCCTTTGTACACCTGTGAGCCATTAGAGGATATACGTCTGTTCTTCTGACAAGATCCCCAGGAAAGTAACTGCTCATGAGTCTAATGTACATCGTGGCATTAACAAGACGATCACTCTTAACTTTGCTATCTCTCAAACTCCAATTATTCCTTTCATAGTGGGGTGGGGGGAAGCTGGAATATTAGGAAAACTTGGTACTGGCATTAGAAAAGTTACTACCTCTACTCAGTTTTAATATAAGCTATCTCTGGAGTTAAATAATAACATAAAAAGGTTGCTAATTCTATCTGCATAGGCAGCTCACTCTGCAGAAACAGCTTAACTCTTTAGCTGCTGTAGCTCTTCAAAGTAGAAGGGCCCTATATCTGCTAGAGAGAGCCTGTCTTTTTCTAGGGAGAAATGCTGCTACTTTGTAAACCAATTAAGTGTGGTCTTAAAGAATTCAGGGATCATTCGAACATAGGGCTAAAGACCTTCAAGAAACAGTACTGTGGAGCTTGTTTAACAACTGGCTGTCCTGGCTTTATCTTCTCCTAGGCTTGTTTATAACCATTCCATATTTGTTGGCCTCTGGGCTTCTCACCTTTAACCTTCTTGTCACGTTCGTTTCTTCTAGAATTAAAACCATAAGGCCACAAATAATCCTGCAACTGGAACCCTGATGTCCTTGGTTCATGAATGCTATCATGGACCTCTAGATCAACCTGCACCCCTGAAAGACTCCCCTCTGGAGGAAACCTCAACTGCAGGGCCCCTTCTATGTCCCAATTCAGCAGAAAGTAGCTAAAAAGTGATCGACGCCCATGTCCCAACAGCAGTTGGACTTTCCTGTTCAGAGGGGGGACTGAGGGGCTGTGTTAACTTCTCTTCCCGGGTCCACAAGGGGCATGGTTTCAAAGACAAGAACTTCCCAGCACCATACCTCTGTCCACCCCTCCATCTGGGAGCCTAGAATTCTTTGTCTAACTTGCCTGCATGCAGGAAGGTCGACTGCCCAGGTGAGCTTCCTTTGATTAGAACAGCCCACAAAAAGCCCTGGAAGGAGGAGCTCTGTTGTGGGCTGGACAGCCAATCCAACATCAGCATCAAAGATCAATCACTCCAGCAGAAGTTTGACGGAACTCCTCTCACGGGACAAGAACTTGAATGGGGTGGGAGTAACTCCCAAATTAAAAGTCCCCCCTCCCCTTACCTGTGGGGACTCCGTCTCTGGATCCCCTCACATGCCAGTGTGGGAGCTCCCTCTCTCTCTGCTCCCCTACTTCTCTTTCTCTCTCTGCCTAATAAATCACTTTTCTGCAAAACTCTTTGGGTCTGATATTTACTTGAACACTAACATTGCACTGCCAGGGTTTCCTACCCATTCTTGGGCGAGTGAGAGCCCAAGGATCTGAAAAAAACATATCCAATCAAGGAACAGTGAGTGCCCACCCAGGGATGCTCCTTGCAACCTGCTCCTGTCCCCCAGTTACAGCATGAGGCACATGGTAGGGCTCAATATACACTGGCTGAATGAATGCATGCATGCTAGAGACCAGGACATCTGAAGATGGTCATGGGAATTGATACCAGATAAGGCAGTGGCTGGCTCTTAGGGCTTAGGGAAACACTTTGGAGTATGTTCCCAGCTTGCACTGACAGTACCCACTACTCCCTATGGTGGGCATGGCACCATGCCTGGCTTTTTTTGTTTTGTTTTATAAAGACAGAGGTCTCAGTATGTTTCTCAGGCTGGCCTAGAACTCCTGAGCTCAAGCAACCCACTGACCTTAGCCTCCCAAAGTGCTGGGATTACAGGCATGAGCCACGGCGCCCGGCCTCATTTTATTCTTTAAAGGAGTTTGAGTTAGCTTTTCTGTTCCTAGAAACCCAAAGCATTCTGCTTGACTCAGGGTGTGATAATTGTCCCATTAAAAGCTCTCTGGGCAACTGCCTCCATTGCTATCTTGTATGGAGTTTATGCTCTGCTCTAGGGAACAGCTTTCTCTGAAAGGACTATGAGTAAGGCAACAATAAAAACAAAAGCACTTTGGAAGGAAGGGAGGGAGTCATTCAGAGCTGTCCTAATGGACAGACCTGGAGCAACATGTGGAAGCCCCAATGAGATCATTTTGACTGTGTAGAAGCAAAACTTTGTCAAAAATCAGAACTTCTTTACAACAACCTCTCAAGATATTGCACAAGAGGATGGGAGAAGATTGCCTTTGAAATGGGCCCAACTTACGTACCCACACCTTTATGGGAAAGCAGTGGACAGAGTCAGAGAGCAGCTTTTCTGTGTGAGCAGAACTGCAGGGAACAGGAGCAGGAGTGAGAAGGCCTCTGGGAGCTAGGACATTCTTATTTAATACTTGATGCCAATGTGGCAACAAGCAGCATTGCTTATGAGTAGATTTTCTAGATGTTAATTACTTAAGATGATTATACATTCTGATTTATTTCACATTTGAATTTGATTTCTTATCATTGTTTGCTTCCTCAGTTTTTCTTATATATAAATCTGTAATGCTGTCAGTTCTGTCTTACTTAGTGACCTTGAATTGCTCATTCACATTTTAAAATTAACAACTGGATATTTTGTGTATTTTTTTCTCTGCTTTTGTGTGTTTAGACTAATTTTCTAGCTATTTCTTTCTCTAGAGTTGGGATTCAGCCAGCAGCAATGTCAGACTTATTGTTGCTCAGGGGGTACATGCTAGTCCCTTGCAAGAAACAGTTGCAGGCACAGCTGGATCCAGAGGTTTAGACAGTGTCGTCAGCACTCATTATCACCTTCTCCACTTCTCAAGTATGCTTTCTTTTGTCTCACTCCATCCTGGAGTGCACTCTATTATTCTGATGGTGAGAGAGCAGCCAGCAACTCCACATTTGCATCCTCACAGCTTCAAGTCCAGTGGCAAGGTGTGACTTTTCCTGATAGTTCCAACAAAATTCCTGGGTCTAAATTGGGTCACACACTCACCCTGAACTAATTTCTGAATGTGATGATTGGGCCTAAGCTGGGGAGATGCAAAGATGCCCTGGAGCTGAGGATGTGGATACCTCTACCAAAACCACATGGTCAGAGAGGGGAGGGGGGCAAATCTTCAAATGAAAATGTGGCTCTTTTATCTGAAGAGGAGATGAAATGCCGCATAAGCAAAGTCATACATTTTCACTTCAGGGCTTTTCAAGCTAAGATAACAAGGGACAATTATGTTCTGCTTTGGAGGAATAAAATCTTTGCAACTAAAAAATTTAGTCTTGACAGTATCCAACATTTAAAACACATCTGTGGGAAAACCACACAGAACACAGCATGACTTCTAAAGTAAAAAAAGAGTATTCCATTAGCTTTCAGAGTTTTAAAAACAAAGGGCTTTCTGTTAATCAATTTTATTGCATATTGTTCTGTGCATGTCCTACTGGGTTTAGAAATTATGGTTATTTTGAAGCATTTGATTAGGTGGGGAGGAAATATCAGAAGCAAAACAACTGGAAGTACATTAGCAAAAAACCTACATCATAAATCATTTGGAAATGCGAGGTCATAAAGGATGATAAATTGGTGCCAGCAGGATGTAGACAAAAGAATTTTCTTAAAAATTCTAAGGCATTGTTCTAGTTTTAATTGTTAAGTGAGCTGAATAATAACAGCTGAGAAGGAAAAGTCTTTTCAAACCATCGTAACTGTGTGATCCTTATACTGACCATGTCAGAAACCAGTTGTGCTCTGGTTGGTATACCTGTGTCGTCAAAGCTGTTTGACCAGCGGAGATGTGAAGCTGAGAGGTTTGCTGAGATGTGTTGGCATGTGTAAAATTTTTTTCCAGGGAGAGGGCAAGAAAAAGAAAAGAAAAGTTAAACTGGAACTCCAATAGGTTGTGAGATTCATCTTGATGATAAAATAGTGAAGACAGAAAGCCTTTCCTAACAGGTGGAGAGAAGTCCGCATTTGGACCCAAATAAGCTTGGTAGCTATGCCTAACAAGCACTGAGATGGAGGAACACTGTGAGTTTAAATCCGTATTAGTCAGCTTTTTGTTACAGTAGCAACCCCCAAACACTAATGGGTTTGTGGCTGGCTGCAGTTCTGCCAGACAGGTAGAGATCTACTTCTGCGTCTTCTCGTTCCAGGACCAAGCTGAAGAAGCCCCTATTTTCCAAGGCATGTTATACCCATGACAGATGCTAAAAGTTCAAGGGGGTGAGTAGAAACATGTGGAACTGGTATGCTGTCATACATTCATAGTCTATTGGTCAAAGCAAATCCCAGGGTGGAATCCCAAGCCATTGGAGTCAAGACCCTGACAAAATACAATCTACCTTCATCTGCTAGCTCTGCCAGTTATTTGCCTCATGATGTTGGATAAATTAGTTAAACCTCAGCTTCTTGTATCTGGGGAGACAATACTGTTTACTTCACAGGGTGAGAGTTAAACTAGGGATGCCTGTACAGCACTGAGCACAGTGGCCTGGATAGAGTAGAAATGCTAACATTGGCTTATTATTCATTGGAGACTTCATATTGCAGGCAAAGTATGCCTGCCTGGGAGGATGGCAATGACTGGCATCAGGGAGAAGGCAGGACAGGAGTTGAGAGGTTTCCTGGGCATAGGAGATGGGGTGGTGGTCAGGCAGGCGAGGAGAGGGTTTAAGGTGGTGGGAAAAGCAGGGGCCTACCAGACCCAATACTCACAAACACTGGGGAATGGATGAATAAATGGGTGCATGAAGAGAGACAGTTCAGGCCCTCTCTCAAACAACTCTAGGGGAACAGCTGGTCTGAGCATGGCTGTGGCTTTATCTTCTAGGACAGCCTGGTCACCTTGCTTCCTCTGGGTGAAGCAGACTTTGCCCCTTGAGATCAAACCTGGCAGGCTGTGCTTTCCACACCCCATATCCAGTCACCTCTCTGTCCCCCATCATCATATCCTGCTCTGAACTTCCCCTTCTCCAAACCAACCCCCCATTTTTCCACTGTCTCCAGCCCTACTCTGGTGCTCCACCACCTACCTCCCCTACGTCCTCATCCTTTACGTAAACTTTCAATCCACTTTCTCATTTCAACCGAATCCTGGTTCTCCTTTAAAGTCACAATACTTTCTTTGTAGCACTCTCAAGAGAAGGCCATTTGGTCCCTTACATTCCATGCATCTCAGGTGGCCTGGTGAGGTTGTCTCTTTTTCCTTTTCTTTTTTTGAGATGTAATCTCCCTGTGTTGCCCAGGTGGACTCACTGCAACCATTGCCTCC
Source organism: Sapajus apella (assembly GCF_009761245.1). NCBI lineage: Eukaryota > Metazoa > Chordata > Mammalia > Primates > Cebidae > Sapajus > Sapajus apella. The sequence goes on along the minus strand of NW_022436987.1, from coordinate 2,825,529 downwards.
TGGGCTCAAGAGATTCTCATGCCTCAGCCTCCTGAGTAGTTGGGATTACAGGCACCCACCATCACGCCTGGCTAATTTTTGCATTTTTAGTGGAGATGGGGTTTTTCCATGTTGTCCAGGCTGGTCTTGAACTCCTGACTTCAAGTGATCTGCCCATCTCAGCCTCCAAAATGCTGGATTACAGGCGTGAGCCACCGTGCCAGGCCTCTTTTGCTCCTTGATGCCTTTGCTCCTCCACTTTCTCGTAATCCTCCATCTTGGCTTCTCCTCCCTGCTTCCATCAGTAACACCCTCGGCCACCCTCCTTCATTCTGTGAAAACCACACCCCTGCTGCTCCCAAGTTTCCTTTCCACCTCAAGCCCTGCATCTGTCCCATGCCAATCAACTAGGCCGGCAGCTGTCTCATCCTTAGTGCTGACCCATCCACTGTGAAACCATGACTGAAAAGTGGGTTTCAGGTCTCTGGGGAAGCTGCAGAGACCCTGCCTGTCACTCATTGTGCCTGCTACAGAATTATGTTTGAAGGCCTATGAAAAGTGAGTTATTTTGAGAGAATTCTCTTTGCTCTGTAGAGCAGGTTTTGCCACTTTTTCAAACTATTTCTGTATGTCTGAAAAACAGGACCACACACCACACAACACTGGAGACATAGTGGGCACAGTTGCCATTTTCAGCATAGATTGACATGCATAATCACAGCATGAAATTGCAATAAATAAAGCACAGTCATCTTGCTGAAGCGGCACACTCACAGTAGTGCTGTCTTCCTTGGAGCAGGAGGTGTGTGGTGCTACCCTGTTCTGCCTCGAGGTGAGCTACAGTGGGGATTTGGAGCCCTGGGCAGAGAAGATCTGCACGAGGAGTCTGTGTCCACACTGCTTTTTAGCAGGTGCCATCACAGGCAATGATGTTTTCCCCAAGCCTCAAGCCAGACCCCTGAACCTGGGAATGGTGCCCTCTCACTGTAAAGGCTGCATTCAGAATAAATCCCAGAGAGAACCAGATGGCCCTCTGGTCCTTCGGAGACTCCCCAACTCTCCTCAGTTACACAAAGTTACTAGATTGTCTCAACAATATTTATGGAACCCTGAGCCCAGAGGTATTTCTCTCCTTGCAGATTTCAAGGCTTTGCTTAAACCCCCTCCAAAGAGGGAGAGCTCATGCTATAAGGCAAAACATGAGATGCAATCGGCGAGGGCGTTTTTCATTGAGCTTTTTAGAGTATAGATGTTTGAACGTGCAATCTTCTGAAACCATACAATGATTGTCAATGAAGGATCCCTGATTTGTGAGTCAGATCTTCCTGTGGTACCTGTGGTACCAAATGCTAATGTTTGGGATCAGGAAGTTGTCACATTGTCACTGGCTCCAGAGATCACTGGACAGGAGGACCAGCCCCAGAGTAAACCCTCCTGAGAGTTCTCAAAGCATGAGCATCAGTGTTTCTGGCCAAGACTCCATAAACCTCATGAAGCCTGCTTTCTCCTTTAATAATAATGATACTAATAATAGCTAATATCCATTGAGCAAACATTTGGTACTAGGCACTCTTGTAAGTGTTCTTCATTTATTAACTCATTTAATTCTTATAACTCAGAGGTGGTTAAAAATTAATATTCACTGTACAGTCCTTCCAACAATAACCATGATTATCCTGGAACACAGAGACTTGATATTCTAGCTCTATGATTTCACCAGTTTGGAGCTTCTCATTTCCTTTGCAGCCCTTGGCTCAGCAATAGGCACAATTGTAAGGTCAAGTGGGTATCTTCCAGGAAACTTGATGCTGTGCCTGGGGCTGGTTCCCAGCTTGGGGCTCCCACATAGAGGCTGCTTATGCAAGGACAAAGACCAGTCTTGTGAACAGTTCTATGCCAGCTACAAGAGCTGGGCTTTTTAGTAACTTCAGCACAGGAGCCACATGCTGTGGGCAGTGGGGTAGGATGATCTGAGCCCAAACATGGGCCAGAGGACTTGTGCAGCCATCTGGAAGAGTCAGCTCACAAAGAGGAGACCTCCCCAGTGCCCCACTGTATAAACAGTGCCTCTGGGGTTCCGGTGTTAGGCATAGTCTGAAGAGTATTCAGCCCAAGACTCCTGTCTATTAGAAAAATTGCCTCCCTGGCTGAAGGAGGCCAGGAAGCAGCTGCATCCCTGTGGGCCATCTTCCCAGATGTTGCTTTGTATGGTGTAGAAAAAACAAACAATGGCTTAGGTCAGAAACTTGAGGCATGAGTATGTACCACTGTCAGCCAGTGAAAGCCCATGAGAAAGAGAGGAAATGGTGCTTGGAGGTGTAGGAGGAGAGCAGGCGTATTCAGGGGGCCAGCAATGCCTCAAGGTTTCTGGAGAAGCATCAGGCTGGAGCCATGAGAGGGCAGGGTCAGGGAGAAGGGGAGCAGAGGGGGACTGCAATCAGGGGCTCCCAGGAGACCATGCTCAAGGGAGGTCAAGGTCTGAGAGAGCAGAGGGCATCTGTGGAGTATGAGGCTGGACAGCAAAGCCCAGAGACAGCCCCAGACCATGCCACACGTGCTTTCAGAGGCCCTAATTCCCGCTGAAGCACATTTTTGGACATTTGAATTCTCCCTTCTGCTTCTCTCCTTTTCTTATACATACATGTATGTTAAATAATATCAATTATCAAAGTGTACCTAGCATCCATTAAGTTCCAGACGCTGTGTTAAACATGTTACATTCATTTTTTCATGTAAGTTCTGTGAGGTAGGATCTATTACCGTGTTGCTAAAGAGTAGAATAACCTGAGATTTCGAGGAATTTAGAAACTTGCTCAAGGACACACAACTCAAAATGGCAAAGCCAGAATGTGAAGCCAGCTCCAGCTCCCATGCTTTTAAATACCACACTCTCTCCTGGGTTTCCAAAGTGAAAAGACCCCATCCTGGCTTTGATAAGTGGATGACGGCCCAGGGCCCTAGCTAGGATTCTTCCCAGCAGGGGAGGACTCTCCTAGAAGCTTCTTGGCAAAACAAGCCACCCACCCATCTGCGCCCAGCCACTGACCTCTAAGTCCCCGTGCTAATCCTGCTTTGGAAAATCACAAACTCCATGTGAGATCAAAGGCAAAGTCCCAACTCCCGCCTGTCAATCCATTCCTGCTTGGCCCTTTATGTGGTGCAGGCCTCCAGGGAGGCAGCAACCACAAGCCAGGAGATAATCTCAGCTCTGCTTTCGTGGAGAAAACCTCCATTGGCTATGGAAATTGAGCAATTTTTCACTTAAAATCATCTGAAAACAAACTTCAGTGCCTTCAAAATTATATATTCACAGAACATTTCTAGACTCTGGAATAGGATTAGATGGTAATGATTTAATTGATGGTTAAGTGTGTAGATAAAATGAATATGCTGAATTCTTTCCGTAATTATCTCTCCAAGGAGCCCCAGCAGCTGTAATTACTGTCTGAGGCCAAAATTACAAACCAGCTGTAGTTTTAAGAAAAATATGTTGCAGCCTCCACTGGATCATTGAGGAAAAGTCGGTCACTACCAGCGCAGAGGACCACTAGAACCCATCAAAGAGGGAACACAGCCCTGGAAGACGTTCATTCCCAAACCTCAGGGAATATGTTCTTGCAGCCTTGTTCTACATCTGGGTGCTTCACTGTTACTGTGTACTGCTCTCTCCTTCCAGCTGGGAACCCTTCTTCCTCCCCTAGGAAGATTTCTCACACCCATCAGTTCACACCGATCTCTCACCCTGAGGACCAGAGAGCAGACTGAGCAAAAAGAGGCACTTTTAAATCTCAGCCCGGGGAGGAAGGGGGAGCCCTTGTTGGCCTGCAGGTAGATTGACAGTCTCACTACAACTCAGAATCTGTGCCCTTTTTGTAGCCAATAAGTAGGTCAAATTGGGTTCTAAATCTACTTCTGGCTACAGTAAACTGGAATGGCTACTTCCACTGATCAAATAGGTTCAATCACGACCGACTTCTCTGTAGATGCTAAGCTCCTGCCTGAATAATTATGCAAAATCCAAGCATTTATTCAACAACCATCACAGAATTATGAAGTATCTCCTACGTGCCAGGTACTATGTGAAAGATTGGGTACATGTTGATACACAGAGTAGATAAGTAGATATGGCTCCTGCACTGTTGGACTGTGGCTCTTGAATTATCCCTGACTTGACTTGGAATCTGCCAACAGTCCTGTCTGAGACATTAGGATCTGCATCTGGAGATGAAGTGGTTGGGTAGAAGAGAGTTTCAGGATGAAGTGGGCATGCTGCAGGTGTAGAAGGGAGCACATGAGCTGCTGATTTCAGTTGAACTGGCTGGAGACACTGGCCTGGACTCCCGGGAGCCCTGTCTGCTCAGCAGCCTCTTTCATGTGTTCAGCACTTCTTGAGGTGCCTACCATGTACACAGGCTGTGCCCTCTGTGGTTCACTCCTTCTACTCCTTAAAACATGACCCCATGCCCTATCCTTGTGCAAAGCTCTTGCTAGGCATGACTGAGACACAACACAGTACCAGGTAACACCATAACTGGTATTAAACAATCGCTCTAATTATTTTCTTATGTCTATTTCCTTAGCCATATTGTAAAATTCTGTGGGGGATGGGACCAGCATTTCCCCATTATACCTCCAGTGCCAGATAGGGTGCTTTACATTTTCTCAAATAATCAGTTTAAAATAAATCCTCCAACTCCACTTCCAAAGGAAAGGCAGGGGGATTCCTTTTCAGGTGAAGGCGTTAGGCAGTGGGGTCTGCAGAACAGTGAGCAAATCTAGACTTCCACAGGGGCACACCAGAATCCACCCATTCCCATTCAAAGCGTCTTCTCTCTCATTCTCATTCCTTCTTTCATTCTCTCTCTCTCTCTTCCTTTCCCTCTCTCTCTTTTCTCTCATTTTCCTCAGTAGACTATGTACTGGAAGGCAGGCACCATGTGTTTTTGTCACTGAATCCTCAGTGGCTGGACATCACGTGGTACAGAGGGTCCCTAAATAAGTGTTTACTGAATGAATGTATCAATGAGCCCATGAGTCCTGAAGAGTTATCTGCAGTGATGTCAACGGCCAGGGGAGGGCAGCAAAGGGCAGCAGAGCTGATGGCAGAGGCCCCAGGAAAGGACTACTGCTCTTGGGGAGATAGACGCTTGGCATTGTGTCAAGGGACCCATGACCAATGTGAGTATTTGGAGACGCTGAGTGCCACAGGACTGGAGAAAACTGCTGACAGGAACCCAGAGAAGCCCAGTGTCATAAAGGAGGGGGACCAAATTGAATGGGGAGCTCCAGAAGTGGGTGGCCAGTGCTGGGGATGGAGGAGTGTGGAGAGAGGAGCTGAAATCCCGATTCCCAGTGATCTAGTCTAGAGTCACAGTGTTGGCAGCACGAGTCCTGTGCTGAGCTCTCTAGGACTCCAAACATGCCCCAAGGGCTTTAACTCTCTGGTTCTTGAGATGACAAGTGTTCTGAAAGTCGGGTCTGATACCATTCTCCACCCTGGTTTGTGCTGCAGAAGAGTGGGAGGAGAGAGCCAAGAGCAGACTGCAGCTGCGTGCGTGCGTGCGTGCGTGCATGCGTGCGTGCGTGTGTGTGTGTGTAGAGGTGTTCTCCAGCCCCTCCTCAAGTCCCACCACAGGGGTAGGGAATGGCAGCGTTGGGTCTGTAGAAGCAAAGCTCCTCCCCTCAGCCATTTTCACTGGAGGGTAGAGCCCTGATGGCATGTGCAGAGACGTGGCAGGAGGTGGTGGCACTGCTGGGACCATCGCTTCTTTGGAGAGTTTTGCAGTGGGTTCTGCTGGTCTGGCAGGCTTTGAGATTCAGATCTGGTTTGCTGTCCTGAGCTGTGCTGGCCTGAACTTTATGGAATAGGCTACAGAATGGTTTGCTTCCAGGAGGGTGGATGATGAGTGCAGAGTTGTCGTCAGTAGAAATCAGGTGCCTGTGGGAAACAGTCATAGCTGGAAGGCTGGCTGAGTATTGCCAGGGGAGAAGGGGATGATGTTTTTCTTGGTGTCCCAGAAGAAGGGATCCATCTCCAGGGCTGAACCTGTTTGGCCCACACAGACCCATTCCTTTTGCCAGTGACTGCTTCAAAAATTGGCATACTCTGGCCATGATATCGTAAGGAGCCAGTTTGCTGGGGACTTGAATAATTTTTTCCTTGCTCTTAACAGAGAGCTACATGAAATACATTTTCCTGTGGATACTTTCATGTCTGGATGCAATTCCTCGACCTGCATCCATCTTGCCACCAATCTGAAGATGAATCAAAAGGAAGGAATGATGGCCCAGTAGCCTGGGAAGAACTGGTGTTCCTGGTACCATCATTAACCACAGAGTCTGCAATCCCTGAAACCCCCATTCTTAACCATGGAATCTACAATCCTATCTCTAGACCCTTTGTCCAGATGCTACTCTTTCTTTGTTTAATCCAGTTTGTGTCAGGATTTCTGTTCATTACATCAAAAGTTTTCTAATACAGCAAAGCAACTGTAGAACTTTTCATTTTATCTTTAACCAAAGAAGACTTCCAGGAAATATCTCCTCAGTGGGTTTCTCCCCAACCACGGGAATTTTGTCTTTGTACTAGTGCTATGATTTGTTTTAGGAGTCTCATCTCTCCACCTGTCATATTCCCTTGGCAGGCTAATTTCTGCTAATTCCCACAATATGCATATCAATGAGCTTTCAACCTCAGGTACACAGAACTTCAGGCATGAATAGCACATTAATCTGTCTACTTCTAAGTGGTCTGCTGACATGTTTGGGTGTCAGTTACACCTACAAGGCTGTAGTCACTGTCCTGGGTTATTCTGTTTGATCTCTCTGCAGGATGCCTTAGGACACCCAAGGCCATGGCCATCACTTACATCTGGGATTTGATCTTATCTCCTGTCTATCACTGGAAATCTCCTGTCCTGGAACTTTTTTTCCCCATCCACTGGGTGTCATTCATAGCAACTGGTCTTGTGCACTGATGTTTTATTGTGTTGTTGTACTCTTCCTCCTGGTATTGGTTTTTATGTTTTCTTGATAAGATTCACTAAACAATCGCTGAGCAATATAGTCCCTCATGTCTTTGTAAGATTGTCTGCACTCTTGGCTAGGAACAATTTCTTCTGGTTTTTTAAGCTGTGCTTCAGAACCTCATTCTAAACATCAGCCTTATCTTGTAAGTCCAGTACTGATCATCATCATTGATATTCTTCAGTATTCCAGAGTTCCAAAGGGCAGTAGGAAGAAGCAATGAAAATACCACCTGTATTCTCATATCTTTTATTTTCCACTCAAAAAAATACTGCCATATTCACTCATGGTGGAGTGTTTATGTCCACGAGAAGCAGTGGCTTTGAACAGTTTTGGTAGACTCTTTATTACACCTTACGCAACACTGGGAAGGTATCTTGCCATCAGACCTTTTGAGTCTCCACGAAACTTCTTTATGCCCCCCTCCCCCCAGGAAGAGTCATTGTGATCTTTCTGAGCTTCTAAAAGCAGCATTTTTTTTTTTTTACACTCAAGTGAGTGGGGATCCTCCCTCATTTGTGCTTCTCTTCCTGAAAGTGTGACCTCCTCCCAGTAGGATGAATCTCATGCCTATTTATGTTATTTCCATAATTCCAGCTTCTTTTCTACTCATGGGGGTTCCAACCCTTTTAAGGTTTCATCTTCAGCACTTCTACACTGTGTAAAACTATGTGAAAACAAATGGAGTGGCCAAACACACCATTTGTCACTGTGCTTTGGATAGCTGTGAGTCAATACATGTTCTGGTGAGTCTTCAGGTTGTATGGAAACAGAGGCTCAGTCAAGGTAGTTCAATGAAAGTTTTAGATGGGAGTGCTTATGGTGTTCTGTGATCAAATACTCATGGAACAGAAATAGAAATGGATTCTTAGAGAAGCCCAAGAGAAGAAACGATGATTGCCTCATTTTCCTGACATTTCTAAGTTTGGTGGTGGAATCTAATTGACCCAACTCACCTTCATATGCCATACGTCACTGGACAGCACTTAAAAAGGGTTCTGGGAGCATTTCCCTGTCTTGATCCAATCACCTATGGCCAGGGACACACACTTTACAAACCATCATGGTTAGGGCTGCATGCTCAACAAATATTAGGGATGAAGTTGTAGATGCATGCAGGGGAGGCTGAGATGGTAGGCACCGTGAGTAACATGTTCCAGTGTGGGCTCTGCCTCTTATCTGCTCTGTGACACACCCCTACTTCCTTGTCCTGACCTCCCATTTGCTAAAGTCTGATTTCCAGCTTTGAAGTCTCTGCTCAGTCTCTCCAGCCTTCTTCTGCTCATGTCTTCACCTCCCACCTTGCAGCCTGTCTTTCGATTTGAGGTTGCTCAACTGCAATTCCTGTGGCTTGGCCTGGGGGTCCACTCCCATGAAATGCTTCTCTGGCAATCTTGGCAGGTGTATCCCAGTATTCCTAAGCACTGGCTGTATCTTTGCACAGTGCAGGCTGCTTGAGATTAGACATACTCCTCCCCTCCTCCCAGTCCACATTAGCCCTACACTGACTCTTTTCAACCTCCTTTTCTTTGTTTTCTGGAGCAGAGCAAGGTTTCCCAGACAGTTTAAATGTACATTCTTGGTCAATGTCTCATGCTATCATGACACTGCAGCAAACAGAGTGACTTCCTTTCTTCTGTGCTGTGTGCATGCCTCCATGCCCCTACTAGTTTGTATAATTCCAGTTTCTATAATTTCTTCCATTCTTTTCTGGAACTTTGTCTTCTCTGTTAAAGTAGATTTTTAGGAATATTTTCCAGGTTGGCTCATCCCTCTGAATGTCTTGGGTTTGTCTGATTGAAGCCAAATGGACACAGTGAGTATTTCCTTTCTGAGTGGTGGGCAGTGGCTCTTGCATCAGTTTTAGGCCCATTAGAGCTTCAGAGTAAATGCTTAAAGACTGCCCACAGCTGGACTTGCTGGCTGTGAATTAGATCTGGGAGGAGAGGACTTAGCAGGAAAAAGCTTCTGTATCTGACGCTAAAATCAGAGTTGAAGTCTGAACAGAAGTGGGACATCCAACAGTCAGGGGCGGGATGTAGGAGGTGCATGAATGACAGGGGCGTGGCTCTGATCTAAGAAGGGCAGTTTCATTGCGCAGAGCAGAGCACTGGAGAGGTGATGAGTTGTTCCAGGCAAGCTGATGAAAGTTGACAGAAGAACAGGAGCAAGGTTTGGATGGTAGCAAAAGATCCACCTGCACCAATGTGAAAAAGTGGCCCTTTCAAGGCTGAGCAAGGTTGGAAGAGGGCAGAGCTGCTTCCAGGACACCAGAGAGTGAAATGCAGCAAGTATGCAGAGAAAACCTGGGCACCAAGGGACCTGGGAGAGAGGAGGCGGATGATGGGTGGGCCAAGTTCTGGTAGTCGGGGAAGGTGGTAGAAGGCATTGCATTAATGCTGGGTCCTTTGCCCTTGTACTAAGAGCAGCACACGGCTGCTTCTGAATCCTGCCCATGGAGTGACATTTGCTTCTGTATGCCACAAAGATGAGATGGGGCCCTGATGTGCCTGTTATAGGAGAGCAGAGCATTCTGTATGCTCTGTGAGAAGAGCCGGGCCACGTGTCTCCAGGTCAAAGCCCACACACCGGTTATCCCCTCCCTCTCTGTATCATAAACCTTTCCTTTCTTATTGGGAAGGATTTCTGTATTTCCAAGAGCCTGGTGAAGTGGGGTCAGCATGTGTCTCTGGAGACCACCCTCTTCCCTGTGGAGATTTGGCAACTCTCCCATCTATACAAAGTTTGAAACCACCAATTATATGATTTGCACAATTACAATGAAATAATTTCCTGTCAGACTCCCCCTCCAGATTCTTTACAGGCAGGTGCTTTGTCTTCCTCTCTGTGTCCACAGCACTTGGTATGGTATTCGCAACCTGGCGGGAATGAAGGAGTCCGTGTGCAGCCAGGCACCTCAGGGAATCCCTTCATAGCAGTGACACACACCTCCAACATGAATTGCCTCTTCCTTCCTTCTGTGGCTTTGCACAGCATTTTTCTTTAATTATAAACACACAGTTGGTATCTCGATGCTGTTTAGTCTATGCACAGCGCAGCTCCAAACTGGAAGGTTAAATATTTGTGGTAAAAATAATTTGTTTGTGCCCATGCAAATGTGGCAACACAAACTTAGGCATGTAGTATTCTATGCAGAGAAGCTAAAACCAAGAGATGAAGTTAATTTCTGGTGAAAATATGTGATAAAAATATTAGAATTCTGGCATTTCAGAAAAAAAAAATCACTCTAGAGGGTCCTAAAAATAAGTACAGTGGCTGTTTTCAAAGTGCATATCACACAGTGTTTTTTGAACTGTGAACAGTGTCCATTAGAGGTTTGTGAAATTAATTTAATGATTGTGACCAGTAGTCTATTTTTAATGAAAAAAATAAAATACATCACATTATGTTTGTTAATTTCATGAAACTTTTGTTTCAGTTTTATATGTATGTCCATGTCATGATTAAAATATATATTTAAATGTGAATCAATGCCAAGAACATTTGAGGCACACTGCTCCCCTCCATGTAGAACTGGGGACTTACTGAAATATTGTGCTACACCCTGCATTCTTGACAGCGAAGTCTTTGTGAAGTACTGGAAATTCCAAAAGCCTGATAAATGAGAAACTTGGGATGTTTCTGGAAAAGTTATCCTTATTTAAGCACTACAATGGAATCATCAAAAATAAGCCACTAGAAAGCCTGGGTAGAGTTATAGTTTCCCAGAATTTTAATTGGCTGCAAAAAGGAAAGAAACACTTGTCCAGCATCTTTCACTGCTTTCACCAGATATGATGCTAGGGGTTTTCATGTAGATCATTTAATCATCCACACACAGGTCTCTAAAACTACGTGCAAATATCCCCATTTTACAGAGGTGGAAACGAATCCTCAGAGAGATGAGATAATTTGCTCAAGCTCAGCGGCTCTAAGTGGCAGAGCTGGAATTAGGTTCCTCTTCCTGAGAGACACTAGTGACAACGGCACAACTGAGGTCATACACCAGGAAATTGAACTGGGTCATGTCTTCCTTTTTCAGTAAATACTTTTGCTCTCCTCATTTTCTGACTGCTTCTATCACAGTAGCTCTTGCGTTTATCTGTTTTAGACATTCAGCTTCCAAATTAGATTTGAAAGAATTTGGCCAAAAAAACAACCAACCAACCAACCAAACAAAACACAACCCCCCCCCCCCTGCCCCCACCAACTGGACACCACTGTATTAAACAAGTAATTTAAGTCTTTGTGTGTATGTTTAAGTTTGCTAAGAGCTCTTACATTTGTACATATACATGCATATAAACAGCATGTTACAAATAATCTAGCAGCAGATAGGAGCACCATGGACCCTTCAGTCTGGGATCAGACTCAGCAAGTTCTCATTTTACAATCCAAATGTAAATCCATGTCAATCCTACGAAGATACTGCTCCCAGTTCCCTCCCTCCAAAGCCACCAAGTTCCTTTCCCTGTGGCTGGCTGCTGCACCAACACTTCTTTCCCTTTTCCAAACCTACTCTTTCTTCAGCTTCTTTAACCACCTGTAAAGAACCTTACATAACTTACCACCCTACCCACCTCAATAGCAAGCAAGTCCTGCTTAGTAGCACAGAGCCTTACAAACAGAGGCCACCTAATGTTCTCTTAGCATGGAGTGGGGGGTAATGGTGGAGGGTCTCAGTCCTTAACTTCCAAGCCCTCTTCTCTAAAATTGGAAAAGGTGAAGCCCTGAATCTGGCCCAGACCTGTTTCTCCAGTAATAGTCCTGGCTCATGCAGTCCTCTTCTAGTCTTTTAGGCTGATTTTCTTGTTTTGAAATGGAGTCTAGCTCTGTTGCCCAGGCTGGCGTGCAATGGCGCAATCTTGGCTCACTGCAACCTCTGCCTCCTGGGTTCATGCAAATCTCCTGCCTCAGCCTTCCAAGTAGCTGGGATTACAGACGTGCACCACCACAACCAGCTAATTTTTGGTAGAGACAGGGTTTCACCATGTTAGTCAGGCTGGTTTCGAACTACTGACCTCAAGTGATCCACCTGCCTCAGCCTCCAAAGTCTGGGATTATAGGCCTGAGCCACTGTGTCTGGCCTTTCTGCTGATTTTCTAATCAAAAAGTTATATCAGTCTTTGTCTTCAATTTTCCAAGGACTGGCGTTTAAAGTGCACAGACTATACAGGGCTCAGCACTGTATTTCCAGTTATGGAATACAGTTATTTCATATAGGTTATATCATTCTTAATTCTGTCCCTAGTTCCTGCTACTGAGGAAGTCCATACTTAGCAGGACAGTCTCCTGGTCTGCCATGAATTCAAACACAATGTAAAGAGAGTGAAGGAAGCTACATCTGTGCTTGGGGACTTTAGAAAATTATTGGCTTGGAAGTTGAGCGGAAAGCGACGCGGCTGTGGTAGTTGCCTCTGCGGCCGCCGTGGGATAAAAAGCCAGGATCTACCATACCTATTGACTAACTATGGAAGATTATACTAAAATAGAGAAAATTGGAGAAGGTACCTATGGAGTTGTGTATAAAGGTAGACACAAAACTACAGGTCAAGTGGTAGCCATGAAAAAAATCAGACTAGAAAGTGAAGAGGAAGGGGTTCCTAGTACTGCAATTCGGGAAATTTCTCTATTAAAGGAACTTCGTCATCCAAATATAGTCAGTCTTCAGGATGTGCTTATGCAGGATTCCAGGTTATATCTCATCTTTGAATTTCTTTCCATGGATCTGAAGAAATACTTGGATTCTATCCCTCCTGGCCAATACATGGATTCTTCACTTGTTAAGAGTTATTTATACCAAATCCTACAGGGGATTGTGTTTTGTCACTCTAGAAGAGTTCTTCACAGAGACTTAAAACCTCAAAATCTCTTGATTGATGACAAAGGAACAATTAAACTGGCTGATTTTGGCCTTGCCAGAGCTTTTGGAATACCTATTAGAGTATATACACATGAGGTAGTAACACTCTGGTACAGATCACCGGAAGTATTGCTGGGGTCAGCTCGTTACTCGGCTCCAGTTGACATTTGGAGTATAGGCACCATATTTGCTGAACTAGCAACTAAGAAACCACTTTTCCATGGGGATTCAGAAATTGATCAGCTCTTCAGGATTTTCAGAGCTTTGGGCACTCCCAATAATGAAGTCTGGCCAGAAGTGGAATCTTTACAGGATTATAAGAATACATTTCCCAAGTGGAAACCAGGAAGCCTAGCATCCCATGTCAAAAACTTGGATGAAAATGGCTTGGATTTGCTCTCAAAAATGTTAATCTACGATCCAGCCAAAAGAATTTCTGGCAAAATGGCACTGAATCATCCATATTTTCATGATTTGGACAATCAGATTAAGAAGATGTAGCTTTCTGACAAAAAGTTTCCACATCTTATATCAAGAACAGATAGTTGTGTTTTTATTGTTAACTCTGTCTATTTTTGTCTTATATATTTCTCTGTTGTCAAACTTAAGCTGTACTTCATCTTCTAATTTCAAAAGTATAACTTAAAATGTAAATATTCTATATGAATTTAAATATAATTCTGTATATGTGTGTAGGTCTCACTGTACCAACTATTTGTTACTATAATAAAACTATAATATTGATGTCAAAAAAAAAAAAAGAAAATTATTGGCTTGAAGCAATAAGAGGAACATCTGGGCTGAGGAGTCCTCAAAGACTCTCATGTGATTCAAAAGTCCTTTTCTTCCTTATTATTTCCTCTCTTTCTTTCAAGCAATTCCTCTGGCAGTAGCAACTGGAACTAAAAGTGATTTCTCTGTAACAGAGGGCAACTTTCTCATGGCCTTTGCTATTAACTGTTTCATGCCTGCTGACCTGCAAAAGAATCAGGAGAGCTAGCACTGGAGCAGATGATGCACTTTGAGTGATGGCTTAGATTCTGCCTGGACTCAAACCACTTGGTTGATGGCAGGATCCTATATTTTTTCCCTTCTTATCCAGAGAGTACAGGGTTTCTGTGAATTATTTCTTTCTTTGCAATGATCCCTGGATCCTCATTCCTGATATAAGACTAGTTCTAAGTAAGCACACATTCATGTGATACATTGGTTCCATACTAGGCAATGGAAATGTCACTTTATCTGTAAGGAGCAGGATAAGAGCCATCAGCCCTAATCCTTGGAACAGACTTTTTGTAACTCTAAGGAACATAAAATTTAAAACGTAACTGAAAGATTAGATTCTGTCATCCCCAACTATTCACTCATAAATACAACAGGCACCATGGAAGCCAGGATAAAGTGCAAATTTAAGATTATGAGTGTGCTTATAATAAATATTGACAACATCAGGCCTTCAGTGTTACCATTCTTGATGTTATCCTGCATGCCCAAGGTGGAGAAGCAGAACTGCTCCCCTGGCTGCCCTGCCATGCTTTGGGGTCATGTGATATAACCTTCCATAGCCATGGGGCCTTGGTTGTCAACTCATTCCTGGACCTTGTGTGCCAAAGTGAGTCCAGCTCTCACACTCTTCACCTCTACCACCGGGCTGACCGAGACTGCCAGGCTAGGATCCTCCAAGCAGGATCCTACCTCGATCTTAAAAGCTTCCTATGAAGAGCTCCATCATCACTTTTCCTAAAACAAGAAGCCCACCCTAATCCTTGCTTGGCTTTTGGTTCCTTCATTAGAGGCAATCACTGCCATAGAGAGCCCCACTCACTATCCCTCCATAGACATTTCTAGAACTAAGTTGGGAGCACCAGATGCTCAGCCTTGATATTTCATCTAGAACAACATGGGAGTCTTTGAGGACTACCCAGCCCAGACATTTCTCTTATTGCTTCAAGTCAATAATTCTCTAAAGCCCCCAAGCAAAGATGTAGCTTAACTATCTTTACAGATTGTGTTTGAATTCATGGCAGACCAGAATACTGTCCTGCTGAGTGTGGACTTCCTCAGTAGCAGGAACTAGGGACAGAATTGAGAATAGCACTAACACTGGAAATACAGTGCTGAGACCCATACTGTAGCTGAGGTGGATGGTCTCTGACTCTGTGGGACTCTCTGCAGCCAGTCCAATTCCTGTCTTCCTCTTGTGAATAAATGTTCCTGGCTCCAACTTAGCCTTATTTCTTGATGTGACTCTAACTACCGTTATGAAGGGGGTTATCTTAGTCCTTTTGGACTACTATAACAAAATACCTTAGATACGGTAATTTATAAATGACAGAAATTTATTGCTCCCACTTCTTGAGGCTGGAAAGTTCAAGATAAGGAGCTAGCTGATTTGGTGTCTGGTAAGGACTGATTTGGTGTCTGTCCCTCTGCCTCATGAATGGGGCTATTGTTCTATGTCCTCACGTGGTAGAAGGGGCAAACAAGCTTCCTTGGGCCTCTTTTATATATATATACATATATTTTATTGCACTTTAGGTTCAGGGGGACATGTGCAGATCATGCAGGATTGTTGCATAGGTACATATAAGGCAAAGTGGTTTGCTGCCTCCATCCCCCCATCATCTATATCTGGCATTTCTCCCCATGTTATCCCTCCCCAACCTCCCTAATCCCCGCTGTCCATCCCCTAGTCCCCCCCAACAGATCCCAGTGTGTGATGCTCCCCTCCCTGTGTTCGTGTGTTCTCATTGTTCAACATCTGCCTGTGAGTGAGAACATGTGGAGTTTGATTTTCTATTCTTGTGTCAGTTTGCTGAGAATGATGGTTTCCAGATTCATCCATGTCCCTCCAAAGGACATGAACTCATTGTTTTGTATGTCTGCATAGTATTCCACAGTGTAATGTGCCTTGGGCCTCTTTTATAAGGGCAGTAATCCCATTCATGAAGGCAGAGCCCTCAGGACCTAATTGTTTCCTACCTCTTAATACCACCACATTAGAGATTAGATTTCAACATATGAATTTTGGGAGGATGCAAGCACTCAGACCATAGCAGAGAGAGAATGCAGATAAGGCCCAGCTGAAAGCACCAGTAGATGTGGATGTATTTGGATCCACTTCTCCAATCCCATTTCCAGGACTTCATTAAGCATTAATAACAGGAAGAAAAATTCAGAATGTTTACATTTAAAAATTTTTAGTCAATCTTAATGCCTTTGGATGGTATTTACTTTCTTGATTAGCGTATTAGTCCATTCTTACATTGCTATAAAGAAATATCTGAGACTGGGTAATTTATAAAGAAAAGAGGATTAATTGGTTCACAGTTCTGCAGGCTATACAGGAAGCACGGCACTGACATCTGCTTGACTTCTGGGGAGGTCTCAGGAAGCTTTCACTTATGGCAGAAGGCAAATGGCAGAGCAGGGGCGAGCAAGGGGGGTGGAGGTGCTGCACACTTTTAAACCAGATCTTGCAAGAACTCACTCACTAGTATGAGGACAGCACCAAGCCATGAGGGATATCATCAAAACGCCTCTCATAAGGCCTCACCTCCAACATTGGGATTCACAATTCAACATGAGATTTGGGCAGGGACAAAATATTTAAACTATAATCCCACCCCGGCCCCTCCCAGATCTCATGTGTTTCCCGTATTGTAAAATACAACCATGTCTTCCCAATAATCCCCCAAAGTCTTAGATCATTCCAGCATTATCTCAAATTCAAAGCCCAGAGTCTCATCTGAGATGAGGCAAATGCCTTCTACCCATGAGCCTGTAAAATCAAATAGCAAGTCATTTCCTTCTAAGATACAATAGAGGAACAAGCATTGGATAAACCTTTCCATTCTCAAAGGGAGAAATTTGCCAAAAGAAAGGGGCTAGAGGTTCCCTGCAACTTTGAAACCCAGCAGTGCAGTCACTAAATCTTTCTCTTTTTTGAGATGGAGTCTCTCTCTTGTCACTCATGGTGGAGTGCAATGGCACTATCTCAGCTCACTGCAACCTCTGCCACCTGAATTCAAGTGATTCTCCTGCCTCAGCCTCCTGAGTAGCTGGGATTGAAGGTGTCTGCCACCACACCTGGCTAATTTTTATATTTTTAGTAGAGATGGGGTTTCACCATGTTGGCCAGGCTGGTCTTAAGTTCCTGACCTCAAGTTATCTACCCTCCTCGGCCTTCCAAAGTGCTGGAATTATAGGCATGAGCCACTACGCCTGGCAGTTGTTAAATCTTAAAGCTCCAGAATAATCCTTGACTCTGTGTCCCACATCCAGGACACACTGGTGCAAGGAGGGGGCCCCCAAGCCCTTGGGCAGCTCTCCCCCTGCGGTTTTGCAGGGTTCATCCCCCAAGGCTGCTCTCTTGAGCTGGGATTGAGCGCCTGTGGCTTTTCCAGGCACAGGGTGCAAGCTGTCAGTGGATCTACCCTTCTGAGGTCTGGGGATGGTGGCCCCCTTCTCATAGTTACCCTAGGCACTGCCCCTGTGGGGACTCTGTGTGGGACCTCCGATCCCGTATTTTTTCTTGGCACTGCCCTAGTGGAGGTTCTCTGGGAGGGCTCAGCCCCTGCAGCAGGCTTTTGCCTTGGCACTCAGGCTGTCTCATACATCCTCTGAAATCTAGGCAGAAGCTGCTAAGCCTTCACTCTTGTATTCGCAGTTAAATACCTGCAGGCTTAATGCCACATTGAAGCTGCCCAAGCTTACGGCTTGCATTCTCTGAAGTAGCAGCTGGAGGTATACCTAGGCCCCTTTGAACCACGGCTAGAGCTGGAGCAGCAAAGATGCAGGGAGCAGGGTCCTGAGGCTGCACAGGGCAGTGGGGCGCTGGTCCTGGCCCAAAAAACCATTCATTCCTCTTAGGCCTCTGAACCTATAATGAGAGGTGCTGCTGCCAAGGTCTCTGAAATGCCGTTGAGGTCTTTTTCCCATTGTCTTAGATGTTAGCATCCGGCTCCCTTTTAGTTATGCCAGTATCTCTAACAAGTGGTTGCACCACAGCTTGCTTGAATTTCTGTCTTGAATAGCTTTTTCTTTTATTGCCACATGGCTAGTCTGAAAATTTTCCAAACATTTACACTCTGCCTCCTGTTTAAGTTCCAACTATAAGTCATTTCTTGGGCTGTCAGAAGCAGCCAGGCCAAATCTTGAGTGCTTTGCTGCTTAGAAATTTCTTCTGCCAGGTACTCTAAGTCATCACTCTCATGTGCAAACTCCCACAAATCTCTAGGGCATAGACACAATACAACCAGGTGTAATTTCTCAATGAATTATAAAGTTCCCCTTGCTCTGCAGAAAACCTCTTTTCCTTATTTTAAGCATTTTGATGATCGGTATCATCACATTTTATGTCCTGAATTATTTAAAGTGTGAAAAATATGTAATTCTACCACTATTGACTGAAGACTTTAAACATACATTTGAGTTTTCCATAAAAATAAAATAGATAACATAGAAACAAAAATAATACTATAATTGCTAAAATATTGTTGTTAAGAACATAGAGTTTCATTTTTGTTCTAAATAAATGAATTACAGTATATCATATAAGACATGGAAGGGAAAGGAAAGCTGTGTGACTGATCTTCACTCCTGAGGAACTGTGCCTTTATCAATGTAAGGGAGTGATTATAAAATGGAGAGCTCCCCATGGGCCCTGAAACTCCATGTAGGATTTGAATAACATATAAATGCAAAAGGAAAGCACTTTTCTTAACCTTATATTTGTATGTCATTGAGAACCAAGTGTCCCTCTTTTCACCACGCTTGTTTTGACACACAATTACATGAACATTAATAATTTGCCTCATTCAGAAAACTTTACTGGGAGTCTACTGTGGGCCATGTACTTTGTTAGGTATTGGACATACCACAGTGAGCCAGGCAGAAGAGCTGATCTCACCACAGCTTTGGGAATGGTTCTTTTCACTCCCAGAGAACACCACTGGAGCAGCGTGAGTGTTTACCTGTATCCTAAATAAGATGTTTTCCATTTCAAATGAGAGAAATTCTGCTTAATATTGCTTACACAACAAAGGGAATTTATACTTTTCATACTCATAAAGGCCAGAGGTATTACTAAGTTTGGGAGAGGTTTGATTCAGGAGCTCAACCACATGACTGAGAGTGTGGTTTCTCTGTATCTTTGGGCTTGGTCTCTCCCTAAATCTGGATCTTCTATAGAAATCCAAAGAAACCATAACTGCTCCCAGGGTATATAGTGCTTTGTTTATATCCGACAAGAAAGAGAGAACATCTTTGTCTATGCATTCACACCAAATGTTTTATAATACTCTTGGACCGAATCAGCTTATGCAGTGCTAATCCCTGTGGTTGGTTTGACAGGTTTAGCCTGGAACTAAGTCACATGTACCATCACCAGAGACAAGGATGGAGCCAGGCTCCCTAGAATCACTAATCAGAAATCAGGGCCATCAGAAAGGGGACTTGATGCTCAGGAGGCAACTAATAAATATTCACACTGTCAGTGTATAGGTCCCCACGGGACTGGACAGGATCTTCTGTGAGGTTTCCTTCTGCCTTTTGTTGCTAGAGTGTGAGAACTAAAACTAACTACTCCAACACAGACCCTCCATTAACTTGACTGGATTATTCTACTGTCTTGTTTACTACAACTTCAGTATTCACTCATGGGACTTCCCAATTTCTATTCCTTAGAGAGCATCAACAGACAGTTTACATCCAAGACTCTTTGAATCCCAGTCTCAGAATCCTCAACTTGCTGTTCCACCTCAACTATTATATCATGGCACTGGTACAATCCTAACCAAGCTCCCCACCTCCTCACTTTCTCTCCCCCATCACATGGAGAGACCCACCTTAAACCACACTTCAAAGTCTCAGTAAATGAGACCCTGCACTTCCCCTTCCATTACCTGGGAAAGCAATAAACTCAGCTTTGTCTTATTAATAGGTTGTTCTGGTGATGTTTGGAAGACAGCATTTGACAGGTGCCTCTTCTGAAAGACTCATATCCGGGAGCAGTGGTCTTCCTGAACGTCCCCTGAAAGGGTGTTCCACCTTTGCCCCAGGCCCCATCCCCAGGAAGGAATAGTCTTCCTCCCACCAGACTATCAGGAGGGAGTGTATTTCTTTCAGAGGGTGGCATAAAACATTCTGGTTTATTTCATCTGTGAGGAAAAAAATTGGCCTATCATGTTAACAGTCACCTCTGAATACCATTGCTGGAGATGGAGACAGCTGAGGGCTCAAGCCCATTGTTATCTACCTTCCTATTTAATAGCTATTCAAGTGTGCAGCAGGGACGCTCCAAGGCAGTGACACTGGAGCAAGGTCATCTGTGAATGAGAGGAGAGTCAAGATGCAGTTGACTTTCTAAACAGGCAGAAAATGTTATTTTCTACCACATTGTCATTATCTTTTATACCTCTAGTGTTTACCCTAATTACTCCTATGTTTGTATGATTACTGTCTCTACGAACCTTCAGAAAAGTCGCAAAAGACGCCCATCTCTGCTAAAGATGAGAAAATGCCTACAGTCTCTCTCTCTTTTTTTCTACAGATAATTTAATACAAGAAAGAAGATTTGCTTGGGAAGGTCTGAATGGCTTCCCATAACCTCCACCAGCTGGAAACACAATGCCTCACTAATATCAACCGTGCCTGCTTGTGCAAACAGCATTCTGGCCACTTACAGCAACTGACACAAATTTTAACAGGTCTGTTAATGTTTTTCAGATCCTAAGCTTGTAGTACATTTTTATGTTTTCTGCAATCAGCTTTGCTTCAGCAGCCCTGCAAGTGTTTATGCATGAAGGCATGCTAAATCTCACCATTCTAAGTGGTTTATTTTTTTATAACAAAATCTCAAGAACAATTTATTTGTCAAAAAATACCCCATTCCTATTATTTTTCTTTTCTTTATCTTCACAGGTAGATGGGGCAAAGCAGTACGTTCTGTAAAACTGCTGCTAAAATATTTTCCTAGTGAGAAAGGCCAACTTGTGGGCTAAAGTCCTTGTCATCTCCTGATCAGTTCTCACTTAGGGCACAGCAGTCTGCCATTCACCACTAGGATCTCTGTGTGTTTCTTCTCTCTTATGAAAGAAGATACTGAGTACTCTAGGACTTGGCTGCCCACATCAAGTAGAGGGGGATCTTCGTGATTCACTAACAGGCCTCAGTTCTGAATATTTCCCATTATTCAAAATGCAAAGCCATTGTCATTACATGGCAGTTCAGTGGAACTAAGGGGAGAAATAATTTCTTTTCATGTTCTTCTCCTAAATAGAGAAAATGTAATTAAAACTTGGAGGTTAATAAGGGCCATGTCCATTTAGACAGCCTACAGCAAATCCATTCTCAATACCTTTTGCACCTTGTCTAATTTGACTTCTACAGTTTACTCCATTGCATTGAGAATTCTGGAAATTTAGAACGAAGGGAACCCAATTCATTCTATATGTATCTCATTCATTCATTTTTTCATTTATTCACCAAATGCTAATTCAGTACCTATGTAACAGGGATAATGTTCTTATTGTCTGTAAATCATGTTGTCCCATGCATTGACTAAATGCCATATATCCTTGGAAGCTGAGGGCAGATAACTCAAGGTAAATGATCAGCTGGTCCCCTATGAAATAAGTATCTTAAAGTCAGACCTTGTTGAGAAAAAACAGACACTTTCAAATTCCAAACATTTCCTTACATGTTGAGAGGAAACCTTGGAGGTCTGAGCATGAGTCACAGGAAGAAAGGAATCAGGCTAGGATATAAAGTGTTTCCACCAGACAGGAAGAGGAAGCAGAGAGCCTTTGGCAGAAGAGATACACAGAACAGAAGAGGAGAGGTTCTGGCTTTACCCTTCAGGTTTGAAACCCCAAGTTCAGATGGACTGAGGGGGAAGCTGAAGGCAAATGTGACCCCTGGGCCAACACAGGCTAGAGGAACCATGTAGAAATGGCCATGCAACTTTATAGGCATGAAGAGGATGCCTGTGATGGCAATGACTCTCCTGTGGCTCCCTTGTGTGCCCAAATGCCTGAAGGATGTGAGGGTATTGGTTGGCAGAACTTCAGAGTGTTCCAGCAAGTGAAGAATGACTCTGTATTAAGGGCTGCAAAGAAAAGCTTCCAGGCCAGGCATTGAGAGGGAGGTACTATCTACCCTCGGGGATCTACAGGGCCTTCAACAGCCGATATGGGGCCTCATCAGACTCAAGGTGGCCAAGTTCCTACGCTGAGACAACAAGCCCCAGTTACACTAGCCAAGATCCTCAGCAGAAGAGGCATTGATGATGAAGTCTGATGCCCAAAGACAAGCAGAACAATATACTTAATGCTGGCCAGGCCCAGATTCGTGGCCAGGCCCAGATACGTGACCAGGCCATGAAGACACCTTTGTGCTTCCCTATACATAGATGGGAGGAAGGAAGGAGAGAGGAGACCCCAAGGAAGAAGAGAAAATAATTATCCCAAAGAGACTGACATAACCTGGAAAAGACTAAGAACTATGAATTAACAAGATCAAGTTTATTTTCCCCTTCCTCCTTCTTACAAAGATGGTATGTGTCCTTCTAGATAATAAAGAAATTTACGTTTTCTTGCCCTATTGTGATGTGATTTAAATGTTTTTTGTTTTTTCCATTTCCACCCATAACAAAGATTTTGTTCTTGGAGACACTGAGACGTGAGACATGATGCTGGACTGTATGGGGGGAGCACATCACAGCATGGGGAAGACGCTTCAGCAGCATGGAGCTCTCCACGTTCTGACTATTCACTTCTCTATTGCCAACCCCTAACACACATATTAGCTTTTGCTATGTTCATTTACCTAGCCTGTAAGCCACTCCTTCAGAGGGCAATGCATGGAGTTGCCAGACTCAGTTCCCCATTAACTGACAGGGGTCTGGAATTAGGGCGTTTTCAAAGACCTGCAGTCTTGGGTGCCTGAATGCTTGCAGAATAGCAGCACTTTCTAGGACATTCCCCATTGTATGTTTCAGTCCATGCTTTCCTTTTTTTCTTGTCTCAGTCTTCTTCCCTGCTAGTCTGGTTCTCGACAGGACCCAAACCCTGCAATACACTCAAATCCCCTTGATGGGAACCTGATTTCCTACTTGGCCTTTCCCAGTCACCCCATCCTCTCCCTAGTCTCATCCTTCCTGGTGAATTGCTCCTTTCCTAAATCTGTTGTGAATAACAATTTGACCACAGTGCTAAAGCCTCTCACTCCCTCACTTTAAATTCCTTTGGGAAGCAGTCATTCACGTTCATTTTAGACAATTTCCCTGTCCTGTGAGGGTCCTTCTCAAGAAGTCTACTCCCCAAACTCCTGCTGAGGTTGGTACCAGGTCACATTTTCATGACACCAGACCGACAATGAACTGGACCAGGATGGAAATCTAATCAAATCTTGGGCAATCAGTACATTCTCCTGGGAATATGTGAACCTCTAAGACTCCAGACAGGCCCTGCTGGGCACTTGATAGATAATATCTAGAGATGGTTTACAGGGGCTGATTATGTAACTCCAAGACAAGTCTGGGTAATTGACAGTTGCTGTGGTCCTATGACTCTAAGTTTATACCCTTCTGGAGGCTAAGGGTGATAAATGAGGACTCTATTTATGCCTGGGCATACTGTACCATAACTGCCCCCTAGGTATATTTGGCATTATGTAACCCTGAGTTGAAGAGAGGCAGCAGGCTCAATAAGCTGGTCCAAGCAGACAGACATGCAGAACTTTTTTTAGCTATATGTACATGTATGTAAAAGGCTGAGCATGGGCGAGGAAGACATCCAAAATGGGGCACACCTTGAATAGAACTTCGGTGTTTGGAATCTTACACCTATGCCAATTAGGGTAATATTGCTGATATTGACTATATATTCCTATTGGATTCTTTTTCTTCTGTCTTTCAGAAAAGTGAAATTTCATTTAACCAGATTGTGTCTGGTCTTCCCACCAAACCAAGATTAATACTTATTCATGCAACAAATATTACATGGCCCTACACAGGGAAGTGATATAAACTTGGAACTACTTCCTGTTATTCTCCGTGAGGCTCATGATATTGGTCATCTTAACATACAGGAGGGTAGGAAAGGTGTTGCGACATGGCCAGGCCAACACCATCTTCTCTTGGATTGGTGGAGGAGGGTGCTGTGCTAAGGGAGATTACTTAGAGCTCTGTCATCTGAGGTGCTATGGAGGGGGTGCTCCTATCCCTAAGGCCCAGGCAGTTTGCTTGGGGGAGCTTTCATAGCTTTCCAAACCTTTGACATCATGGGAGTAAAGGGAGCCCTACTGGCTGACCTTTGAGTGTGCAGTGAAGCCATCCAGAATCCCTGCGAGAGAAACGGATTTTTGAACTCATTGGCTTTGAAGATTCCATCTGCCACCTGCCCTGGCAAGGTCAGGGTGTATTGGCTGCAACCCTAAGCAGGCTGCCAGATCTCTGCAGGGCTCAGAATTTAGACCTACCCAATTCCTCAGCAGTGAAGAGCTTCTGCCAGGCCAGCCTCCCTTCATGCTAAATCCCAGTGCCCCCATCTTCGTTCTCTCTCCATCTTTCATACACACATGCTCACGAGTACATACTCACATACTCTGTTATCATGAGCACTGAGATTTAACTGCTGGCTTTTGCTTTAAAGCAGACATTTAAAAGGTTCTTAGAGAGCATAACAACAGCCTATCTTTAAGGCCAAGGAAAACAGGGAAAGAAACAGAACTTAAATATGTGCATCTATGTTCAGCCAAATCCTGGATGATCCCTTCCCCTAATCTGACATGATGGCTCACTGGGGTGCAGGCATGGTGGATTCCGGGCCTTTCTCTTACACGACATACATGGATATTTCTTCGTAGGACACAGTCCCATAAAGACACATAGCAGCCCCTCAGAATGTGAGACATGCATAATAACAACTGTATCTGAGAAATTTACTGAGTGCTTATTTTATGTCAGCTACAATGCTGCATTTCATATAAACAGATTGTTTAATCCTCACCATCCCTCTTGTGATACAGGCACTGTCATGGCCACTTTACAGATGAGAACACTGAGGTTCAGAAGGGGGAAAACAAACATCTAGTGAGTGGCAGCACAGCAATTCGAATGTAGGTCCTTCCAACTCCACGTGAATGTTTCTGGCCACTCTGCCTGTTGCCTCCTCCATCCTTACAGCTGCTAGCGAAGCATGGCCAACCTCTCCAATTCTGCTTTTCATCTCTTCTGGTACCATTGCCCCAATTCTGCCAGTTCAACATTCATTTTTAAAATAAAAAAGCATCACTTCCTCTCTCAGGGTGGATCTGGAGTCCCGGACGTGTACTTCAAAGAGACAGGAAGCAACAGGCAGCCTCCCTCTGCCTCTGCTTATATGAAGGTTTGTCCTTCACATAAGCCATGCAGGCATCTCATTCCCTTAGTTCTGCTGTAACAGTTGAGCAATGACCATTGTATTGGCCGAAGTAATTTTAGCTGCCGTAACAAATGACTTCTAAGTTTCAGTGGTTTAACCCTAAACACATTTATATTTCAGTTACATAACTGTGGAGCACAGATTTCCAAAAAGCTGGGTGTGTGGGGTTTGAGGGATATCTCTCAGGTGACAGAATTCGTACCACATCTTTTCCTCAGCAGTGAAGGAAAAAGCCTCCATCCAAGCCTTCTCCCTGCACTCTTCCTTTGTGTCACGCATGCATGTACTGCCACTGAGGGACCGGCGTGCCACGCTCCGCCCAGGCCTACTTCCCTGCCTAGGTCACTGAAAAAAACTGCTTGTGCTCAAATCAGGGCTCATCTCTCAGCCCTACACCACAGCCCTCGTCCTTACTCCTTCCTCATTTCCTGTTTCCTGAGAAGCACAGAGCTTTAACACTCTCTGATACACCTAATTACAAATAAGAATTAAAGTCAGCAATGGCTCATACACGTGCAAAAAGTCTATTACGCCTGCTCTAAATGCTACTGATAGTGACAGGCACTAACAATTTAACGAGCTGAGAGATGGACTCCTTTGAGAATTCCACCAGGAGCTGAAGAAGTGGGGTATAGTTCAGCAGGCACCAGTCCCCAGCTCCTTCTGAAGTGGTTCATAGATCCTGTGAGTCTCCCTTCGGGGTCAATTTTGAGTCTAGGAAAGAATGTTTCTTTGCTCCTATGTCCCAGGGGCAGAACTATCCTTAGGAACCTGCAAATTAGGGGGCCCCAGGCTCTTCTTGAATAAGTCTTGGTGCCCTGATGGTCAGAATCCATAAACCCTGTCTTGCCCTTCTCGTTCCTGCACCACCTCCAACAAAGATGTCCCTTGGTCCCCCTGTCCGGGTTTGGGGCCTCTCTGCCTCTCCACAGCTGCCCTACATGTTCACTTTAACCAGACTCACCTGACTATCAAAGACAGGGGTGCTCACCGGGTGAGGCTCTAGTCTTGGCCTCTCAGGATGGCTTTGCAGGAAACAAAGCCGCCTGCACCAGGAGAACAGAGGAAACTTCTCTGCCTGGAACCCATGTGTCCTCGGTAAATAACTGCTGCTGCCTTCCTGGCTTTCCAATTCCCAGGGGGCTCAGTTCTCTTTACTTATTGAGAGCATGAAGGAGAGATGCTTCACCGAAAATTTCCTCTAAGCACAACAAACATCTCTCTCCTTTGTACTTCTGTAGCACTTTATATGGACAAGAATGGTTATGTTTATGCCTCTCAATGATTAGATTATGTGTCATCTTTAGTTTATCTTATAGTCTGTAAGTTCTACAAGGGAAACGACTGTTTCTTATTCACGTCTGTATTTTCCGTAGCTATTACAGCATTTGACCCTCAGAAACGTTACTTAGGGAGTGCAAATTATTTTTGAGAGAATGAGTTAGTAAATAAATAAGAGAGTGAATCAATGAGCAAAGGTAAGTGGGGAAAGAATGAATGAGAAGTAAGTAAAGGGGGAGGGAGTGAATGAATGAGGATGTGAGTGGAAGGATGATGGCCAGTTGCCTCAAGGTTTTCACTCTCCTCTTCTTCTATGCAAGCAGAACCCTGGTTTTTAGTTGGACACATTGCCACCCAACAAAAAAAGATTACATTTATTACTATTCTCTGCAACTTGACATGTCCATGTGACTAAGTTTTGTGACTAAATTAAATGTAAGTAGCAGTGTTGCATGAGAATTCAAAGAGAATCCTTAAAAAAGGAATGTGTGCCCTTTTGGCTCTTGCCCCTTTGCACATTTCTGTGGCCTAGAAAATATGCAATGGTTGGAGCTTATTGTATAATGAGGGGACTTCAAGGAAAAAAAGCTACACTGGGACAGTGAGGCAGAAAGACAGAAGTCTAGGTCTCCTGTTGACCATGAAGCTGCTAAGATACCCCAGACTGCCTGCCTCTAGACATTTTGTATATAAGAGAGAGAAATAAATTCTCACTTCATTTATTTTTAATTTACAGTTGGTTGTTTTGGTTTTTATTATATGTAGTTGAACCTGATACTAACCAACTTGCCCAGAATCACAGGTTGGTGCCAGAACTGACCTTAGAATCAAGGCCTTTCCGAAGTCAGTCTCAAGTCACTGTGAAGGCCTGAAACTACACACTCACCCACACCTTGCATATGCCCTCCCAGTAGCAATCCAAAGCCTTAACATAGAAGCAGAAAATCTTGATCTTTTAAAAATATAGTCAAAGTAAAGGATGATCCTTGATCAATGTTCAAAACCTCCCAGACCAGTGGGGAGCACAGATTCAGCCTCAAATTGAATGCAAGTCCCAACAGCCCCAGGAAATGCAACCAGGAAAACCTGTCTATGACCACAGATCCTGGTGCACTCATACATTTGGCAGTGCTGCATTTCAACAGTAAAGCATTTACTCTTCTGCAAAGTGGAGCATGTGGATGAGGGTCTTACCTCCACCAGGGAATGCCAGTGTGCAATGGGCTTCCGAGGATACGACAACATTTCACTCCAGTGGTCTCTGCCCAGCCTCTCAGCCTCGTTGCCTACTTGACACACGCCGATGATCTCATTGTGACCTACACTGTGAAAATGGCCCACAATAGTTTTTTCTTTAAATTTTGGTATTTAAGATCAATAGCTACTCAATTAAACTGATGAAGGAATTGGGGAAGTGGTGGTTTTTTTCATTTCCTCACTTAAAACTACAGGCCAAGCTTCACTGCCAATAGGACTTGGGATCTAACATTATTCCCTGGGTTTCCTAACGCTGACATGGGTCAACTTGTCTCCAAGAACCTTGTTCAAAGAACCCCATGATTTGTGCTAATGATGCCACCTCTTGTTTTGGATCCAGGCTGGCCTTCATGTAATAAAAAGGGAGCCATCTCAAAAGAGTTTCTTGCAATAATGGCTGCTCCAGTTCCCACAAGAGGCAACCAAGCATGGGTGAAGGAGCAGTTTTGTGTCTGGCAGCTATGGGTCTCGAGCCTACAAAGTAGCATAAGTGAAGGAGGTGCATGGATCTTCCTGCTCTCGCTCTTTAGAGAATACTGTTACTGTCTTATATTCGTCCCTCCTTTCTTCCAAGTCCAGCTTCTTTGGCCCACTTAATTTCCCAATTATAGAAAGATACACAGCTCCTTTGACCTTGAGGCTATTTTTTTGTATTTTGAGATGGAGTCTCATTTTGTCGCCCAGGCTGGAGTGCAGTGTCGTGATCTTAGCTCACTGCAACCTCTAGCTCTTCAGTTCAAGCGATTCTCCTGCCTCAGCCTCCCAAGGAGCTGGGATTATAGGCAGTGCCACCACGCCTGGCTAATTTTTGTATTTTTAGTAGAGATGGGGTTTCACCATGTTGGCTTGGCTGGTCTCAAACTCCTGACCTCAAGTAATTCACCTGCCTTGGCCTCTCAAAATGCTGGGATTACAAGTGTGAGCCACCATGCCTGTCCAAGGCTAACATTTCTGAAACTTTCCCTAGGTAGGTCCCTGTTTTGGGCCTTTTTGTTTTCCCTAGCAGTTTTTTTAAAGTCCTTGGTATATAATTGGACTGATATGGCCAATTCTTTAACTCTATGGGATCCAAACTCACATACTTTCTCTTTCTTTTTCCCTCTTGCAAAGATGAGTGATTTTTCTCCAGTTTGTGTATGGAGCATAAAGGTGAGATGAGTGTGGGGAGGTTGTGTGAAGGATATTTCAGTCTCTGCTCATTAAAATCAAATGCATGAGAAGCCCCATGAATTCTGCCATGAATTTTTCCAGGCCAGATTCATAAGTTTACTGAGAATTAAATTAAGGCAGAGCTCACATAATCAGATTTGTCCATGCAGGAAACTTGGCAATAACTTAAAAATTGCTGGCCTAGGCTTTCACAGTTGGTGGGCAATGTTGCCTACTGGGGCCTGACACTATTGGTGTTGTTTCTTGCCCACAGGAGATGGGACAAGGTCTACTGCTCAGCATGGGCTGTCACACTCATGGGCAGCTGAGCCAACCCACGTGCTCCTGGGGTTGGAAGACTGTCATGCTTCACGCAGGCATCTGCTGGAAAGAGTGTTCAGGTCACTGAAGCTGCCTTGCTGATATTTCAGAGGCATGTGGGAAAATTCTTAGCCACAATAATATTAGAAGTCAGAATAATTTTTAAAAATAATTGTGCCCAGACCACGTGGGAGGTTTTCCAATTAAAGAGAGACTTTGCATTTCAGTCTAATGACTGGTTTAACATGTACAATTCCCTGTTGCTACTTCCTTTGCATATTAAAATGACTGTTTTTTGGATCTGTCCTTTACACAACTGGCTACAATGCAGGCTATAAATATCTCTTCTGTGCTATATTAATTAAAAAGTCTAGCATCTTATACATTTTAATGTACCTTGTCATCCATCCTGATTTTAGCATTTTCAGGAGAACATTTCTGTGTTTGCTTTCAGACTTAAGTGGATGGAAACAATCTTTATTAAATACTTGTGAGAAGGAAAAAGATTGAAGTTATGTATTTAGAAATGTTGATGGTCTGGCTAAAGTAATCATTCTGCCATTTTGAGTGGAATCTTTCCAGTGAAGGCAGTTAGGACTGCCTGATGGAAGATAAAACCTGTGGGGCCACAGTTATCTAAGCTGAGATTCTAGGAGCTGTGCAAAGATGAAAAGGGGAAGAGGTGGAGGTTAGGGGAAGACGGAGGAAGAGAAAGACATGATAAAGGGGCAGAAAAGAATGGGAGTGCTGAGAGACACGTTGGTAGTCTGACTCTACAGCATGGTTTAGAGGTGACTCCTGTCAACGTCCTTCCCATGCATTGCTAGTTGGCTCATTTCCTAAAGCCTGGGATACCAGCTAAGAATCTGTGGCTGCTGCTCCCCTTCCACCCTCCCAGCCCTGGGCGCAGTGAACTTGCACTGGGAAAGAGTTTCAGGCATCTCACCGGTCATAGTCCATGACCGCTATGGACAAGTGGATCTGGTCAATGTTCTCGGGAGGGACATCAAAGACTATGGCTTCGTTGTAAACAGGATTCAAGGTGTTCCTCTTGGTGGATGTTTTCCTCTTCTTCAGCCGTCTGCCATCACACATCAGCGAGACTTTCACGTAGGGATCTGGACAGACCATGAGAAGCAGGAGTACTGTGAGGATTAGTGTAGATTTAGGTGGGCAGTTTTATTACTGTGGATTTTCATGGACTATGGTATGGAGAACTCCTTTTCCTGCCTGTGGACTGCAGCTGAAGGATTTTTATTAATATTATATCTGGGAGTAACTAGAGTTAGGATAATTAAGTCACTAATTCAAGACAAAGCACAGGATACTGTCTCCTCAAAATGTGTGAAATTTAAAAATAGTTTGAAAGCATCTGTTACTGAATCAGACATTCCAGCTTGAACTCAAGACTGGTCTGGCTGGGATAGGAATAGAAATGCACAGTCATTTCCAATACTGAAAACAGGCCCCCCAACTCTGAGCCACCTCAGGGAATCTTTTCAGGTCTTTAAAAAAGGGAATTCCTAGACTCTCAGAATTTCTGAATTCCTAGAGGGCAGAGGGAACATCTGGGAGTGGAATTCCTTAACTACGGAGAACTTGAGCCCCTAGAGTGGCCTGTCTTTGTATTGCAAGGAGAGAAGCAACACAGCATATCAGGGAGAGAAAGCACACAGGCTTCCTCGTGGTGCAACACTGCAGTGAGGTGACAGGTGGCAAGGCTGGCTTCTGCTCCAGATAGGGCTTTTCTGGTCCTACCAGCTATCTCATTTTCCTTCTCTTCAGTGGGTAGTCCTCATTCTCTTTTTACCTGCAAAACCATGCATTGTTCTGACTCCTACATACAGCCCAGGAGGGACTTAGATGACTAAAGAGACCACATCTTTTTTTTTTTTTTCCCTGCGTAAAAACAAAAACAAAACAAAACAAAGCAAAAAAACACTGGGGTATAAGATGCAGAATATACTGCATCTGATGTTCTTTGATTTCAGAGGATGTAAGTCAGGGTGTACTGGGTGTTTTGTAACCACATTTGGGAAACACCTGCAGAGGTTGCTTGTGAATTTGCACAGTTAGCAATGCAGATAGAGGCATTTTTTTTTGTTAGGGTTCAGAATTTAATGCTTGGTTTACTGGGAAAACTAAAATTAATAGTTCAATTTAATAAGGAAATAGGATTGTTCTCAACCTTCAATGAGCTTGAGATGATGATATTTGAGGAAGGACCCAATTAGATAAGCTTTCTCAGTGTGTGCAAATGGTAGATCCAATTCACAATTATGGTGAGGGAAACCCAAGAGAGAGTACAATTGCCCCTGGTATCCACAAGGAATTGGTTTCAGGACCCTTCACAGATGTGAAAATCCAAGGATGCTCAAGTTCCTTATATAAAATGGCATGGTATTTGCATATAACCTATGTACATCCTCCTGTATACTTTAAATCTTCTCTAGATTGCTTACAATACCTAATCCAAAGTACATGCTGTGTAAATAGTTGTTATACTGCATTCTTTAAAAAAATGTATTATTTTTATTGTTGTATTCTTATTTTTTTCTCGAGTGTTTTCAATCCATCGGTGGTTGAATCTGCAGATTTGGAACTGGTGGATACAGAAGGCTAACTGTGATAACAATAACTAACAATACATAGCACTTAATATATGTTAGACACTGTTCTCATGGCTTTATATTTATTAATTCAGTTTTACAACAGCTCAGTGAGCCAGACACTATAATTACTCTCATCTTACCAGTGGAAATCCAAAGTTCAGAGAGGTAAAATTACTTGCCCAAGGTTATATAGGTGTTAGGACTAGGATTAACCCTATGTAGTCTGGTTCCAGAGTCAATGTGCTTTGTTACCAAACTAAAACTTCATAAGGTACTTACTACATTAGAAGTGCATAAGGAAGTCTGAATTTGAAAATGCCCCACCTGATGCTCCTGTTATGTCCATTGCCTTTAAATTCCTTGCTTTTATAATGGTAATGGTCAGCCTGCCAGCCGTTGGAAGATAGCACAGGGAAAACATCAGCTCTCCCAGATCCACGTTGTCCTGTTGAGAAAGCACAAACTCAAGTATTAGAAAGTGTCTCCAGCCTGGTGTGCAAGAGGCTCAGCTTCAGGTAGAACACTGCCCTTTTTGCTCAGCTTGTGAATCCCTGGTCTCTCTTCCCTTCATGTCAGTCAAAGGGAGAATAATAAATCCCTGCACTTTGGGAGCACCTCATCCTAAGGAAGAATAGCTATCTCTTTTTTTTAATTGTACTTTAGGTTCTGGGGTACATGTGCAGATCATGCAGGACTGTTGCATAAGTACATACATGGCAAGCTGGTTTGCTGCCTCCATCCCCCCCGTCACCTGAATCTGGTATTTCTCCCCATATTATCTCTCTCCAACCTCCCCATCCCCTGCTGTCCCTCCCCTAGTTCCCCCACAACAGACCCCAGTGTGTGATGCTCCTCTCCCTGTGCCCATGTGTTCTCATTGTTCAATATCCGCTTATGAGTGAAAACATGTGTTGTTTGATTTTCTGTTCTTGTGTCAGTTTGCTGAGAATGATGGTTTCCAGATTTATCCATGTCTCTACAAAGGACACGAACTCATCGATTGTTATGTCTGTGTAGCATTCCATGGTGTATATGTGCCATATTTTCCTTGTCCAGTCTATCATTGATGGGCATTTGGGTTGGTTCGAGGTCTTTGCTATTGTAAACAGTGCCACAGTGAACACACGTGTACATGTGTCTTTATAACAGAATGATTTATAATCATTCTATTAGGAAGCATAGCTGTCTTTGGATGGCAAAGCTGTAAGGCTGCTCAGGCCTCTGCCACCATCTATCTAGCCACAGGGAGCCCTGTACAGACTCATCTGTCCAGGTAGCCCAGTACGTATCCTCCAGTGCAGAAGCCTCAGAAGCCTCACAGCCTCAACAATCTTCCACAGAGTCCCCCATATGGCTCCACTCATATCACTACCACAATGCACAAAGAGTCTCTAGTCAAAACTACACAAAGAGGTGCCCTGCAGTGCTGTGGTGCCCCACCCACAGCCCAGGGTAGCTCTGCACACAGCCCATGCAGCAACATGAAGCCTCTCAACAGGTCACCACACCTCCCCACAAACTCCCCTACACAGCATCCTCAAGCTTGCCACAATATCCCTGTATACTCCTGCATACCCCCAACATCCCACACGCAATCCTCATGCCACCAAGCACTGCACACACCCTGGTTGCGCACAACTTGTGCGGATCAGCACATGGCTCCACTGGACCCTGGAAACTTACAACCTGTCACATAGCTCCAAATAAGGACACTGTGTGAACCTGAAAGTGGCACCCTGAGAGCCCACACATTCAGAGCCCTGGACACACCCAGTACTTGCCTAGTCCCACACAGCCTCCATTCAGGGAGAGAAGAACAGAGACCCAGACTCCCAGGTGGCCTCTCACAGTTCCACTTTGCGGCAGCTCTTCCCTTTACTTGGCATGCCTCTAAAGACCCCATTTCCCTCCACTGGGGAATATATCTCAGGCAGTGTGCAGCCGTTCAAATAGGTCAGGAGACACAATTCTCTTTCTCCTTTTAAGCTCAGGGAGAGCATAACCAGAGAGGAGGGGAAAAAAAGCCGTTTCATTTTGTTTCAATTTCTGAGAGAGATACCTGAGGTTATCGAGCTGAGGTGCCTGTGTCTAATTAATACAGTTTCCTACTGACAGTGCTCTGGGGATTCAGGTTTTTGCCCTCAATGTCCACAGCTTTCCCTCCCCTTCTCGGTTCTCCAAGGATGCTTCTATTTTTAGAAGGACAGATTCAGCTCTGGAAGGTCACCTCACCCAACCTCCATTTCTTGATTGCTTCCACAGGAGGATGAGGCAAAGGGACCTATTTGGTCACTAAGGCAGATGGATTACTCTGTATCTTCTTGCATCATGCATTGCTTGCCTCATGTAAATAAATGACCTCATCTTGCAAGCTAGGCTTTCCTGGTTCCTGGAGCCCTGACCTCAAGAAACCCAGTGACTGGGCCTTCCCCTTTTGGGAGCTATGAGGGCTTGGGGACTAGAATTCTGCAGGACTGGAGGTTTTATTCACAGCAGGCTCTGACTTGCTCTGTGGTGCTGGGTTCCCTACTGCAGGAGTAGTGTCTGGCCTCACTGAAGGGAAAAGGATTGACCCAGCCTACTGCTGATGGAAAGGAAAGGGAGACCACAGCTGTCCCCACACATCGCCCTTTTGTTTCCTTACTCCCTGGCCCACTTCTTTGCTCTTCAACTTCTGTTCTTCCTTTAAAAGGCTTTTCACGATACCTAGGTCTCTCCTCTCCCCTCAACCTTCTCAGAAAATCTTGATTTAGCAAAGTAAATACAGAATTAACCAAAACTATGCCTATGAAGCTTCATAATCAATTCCTTCAATATACATTTCCTGAGGGCCCTCACTGTGCAAACACTTTGTAAGGTTCAGGATGTGAAAATGCATGCTGTCTAATCTCTGCCCTCAAGGCTGATGCACATAATTAAATGTGATATGTCAGATTAGTTCCATGCTAGGTATTTTGGGTTGTTTGTTTTCCTCATCATAAGCCCATTCACAAACATTTATACAACATGGCTATTTGCTCATAAGTAAAAGAAAAAAAATCGAACCTCAGATTTGATGGTATGTATATCCAGAATTGAACCAGGCAAACTCTACATTTGTACTTAAAAAAATAGCAAATTAGGTGGCTGCAGTGGCATCTGCCTACAATCCTAGCTATGCTGGAGGCTAAAGCAGAAGGATCACTTGAACCCAGGAGTACAAGCTCAGCCTAGGAAATCTAGCAAGATGCTGTCTCTTAAAAAAAAAAAGAAAAAAGAAAAAAGAAAAAAAGAAACAAATAACAGGCAGCTATGTGCCTCTTCCATGGAGAAGAACCAAAATAGCAAGCAGATATTTGCACTTTGAATAGATCATCTAAGAGAGAACACTGGAATTCAACAAAAAAGTGACAGAAAGCACCAAAAGTAACAAAGGAAAAGGAAGCAATGCAGCCTGCTCAGCTGGGTTTGGGTGGGAGCTGGCAGAAGCTCCTTAATGTGGGGAAAGGGTAAGTGAGAGACCTCCTAGGGTCCACATTCCCACACATGCTATCCTACTCACAGGAGAGCCCCTCAACCCTCACAGGCCTTGAGACTAAGACAGAGAACTGCCTAGAAATTGTCTACTGGTATTGCTTCAAAGAGGGAGCTCATGCTGTGACCCACAGGCCCCTAAGCCCTGAGCACAGTGACATTCTGAAAGCTGAGCCTCCAAAGGACTATGTCTTGCCCTGGTTTCAATGCCACTGATCCTGCCATCAGGCCAGGGAGAGATAAGACCAGATGCTTCCATGCACCCTAAGGATAAATTCCACTGTCACTAGTGGTGCAAGCTGCTGGGGGACTGAGGCACAAGCAAATCACATGCTGCACAGCTACCTACCTATGCTGTTCCCAATGAGAATGTTTGTGCCCTCCCCAGTGGCAGCCCTGAACTGAAGCCACCACTGTCCTCACCTGAGCATTCTGTTGACTACTTGGGGACCACCCAGTTCCTGCCTATCATAGCCATGCCTTAACATATTTCCAGGTGGCCTGAGGACAAGTCTCAAATCTGCCAACCTGGTCCTGTCTCGTCAGTACTTGAGCATGCCATCCAGGGGCCTGGAAATCACCCAACCTAGTCCACCACTGTTGGTACATGTGCATTCTTCCCAGGGTCTGAGGTGGGGGCAACTCAACCACCTGATACCTCCACAATTAATACCCACTTGCAAGCATCATGAGACTGGCCCATCTAACTCATTGCAGCTCAGACTAACTTAGATTCCAGTGAGTGGCCCAATCAGTGCTACTGCCCACATCAAGCCTGCTAATCAAGGGCCAGAGAACCTGTCCACATGCCAGGCCCTGTGCTGCCACTACTAGCATTTCAGCAAGCCACATGGAAGCCCAATAATTGGTCCACCTGGATCCACTAATACCAGAGCCAGTATATATCACTCTGGAGCCCAAAGACAGGAATCTTCAGCCTACTGCTGTATCCTTGAGGCCAGAAGACTGGCCCACCTAATTACCTAGTTACCACAGTCTCCACTAATAACTACACCCTAAGCCATCAAGGAAATCAGAAATACCACTGACACTATTTGTAGCCAAGAAGATCATACAGAGACTACACTATTGCTTGCATCCAAAAATCAAAGCCAAAGCGCCCTACTCAACCAACATTTTAGATAATCTTCAGAAAAAAAGTCCCCTCTACAAAAGCAAATTAAAAAAATTGGAAGAAGTGATTGTTACACCGATGTGCAGATATTAACATAAGGACACAGGAAACATGAAAAAGCAAGGACATCTTCAAAGGAACACAATAATTCTACAGCAACAGAGACCAATAAAAGAATCAGTGAGATCCTGGGTAATTCAAATTACTGATTTTAAAGAAGTTCAGCAAACAAGATAATTTTGAAAAACAATACATAAAATTGGAAAACAATTAACCAAAGAGATACACATTTTTTAAAAGAACCAAACAGAAGTTCTAGAACTGAAGAATTCATTGAATGAAATATAAAATACAGTAAAAACCTCCAACAATGGATTCGATTAAGCTGAAGAAAGAATTGCAGAACTTGAAATCTTTTGAAATAATCCAGACAAAAATAAATAAAAAGAATAAAGAAGAATGAGAAAGGCTTTGTAACATATGGGACATAACATAAAGTGGCTCAATATTCTAATTATCAGTGTCCCCAAGGGCAAAGAGAGAATGAAAGGGTTAGAAAGTACATTTAATGAAATAATAGATGAAAACTTCCCCAATCTAGAAAAAGACTTATATAGGGTGCTCAGAGAGTCTCACGCAAATACAAAGCAAGAAGGTCTTCTCCACAGCACATTATAGTCAAACTATTTCAAGTTAAAGATAAAGAGGGGATTCTAACAACAGCAAGACAAAAGTGTCTAGTCATCTATAAAGGAAACCCCAACAGAAATATTTCTCAGTAGAAACTATACAGGGCAGGAGAGACATAGTCAAAGTACTGAAGGGAAAAAAATGCCACTTACGTATGCTATCTAGCAAAATTATCCTTCACGAAAAAAGTCCTTCCCAGAGAAGAAAATGCTGAGAGAATTTATCACCACTAGACTGGCCCTAGAAGAAATGTTTAAAGAAGTCCTAAATTTGGAATAAAAAAGATAACATTTACCATTATGAAAACACACAAAAGTGTAAAACTTACTGGTAAACCAAACACATCATGACCAAATGGGATTTATACCAGTGATGCAAGGATGGTTCAAGATACAAAAATAAAAAAATGTGACACACCACATAAACAAAATCAAGGACAAAAATTATATGATCATATCAATAGATGCAGAAAAAGTATTTGATTAAATATACCATCCCTTCATGATAAAAACTCTCAATAAACCAAGTATAGAAGGAATATGCCTCAAAATAATAAAGGCAATCTATGACAAACCCAAAACTAATATCATACTGAATGTTAGCATGAACATTACTACTGAAAAGATGAAAGCCTTTCCTCTCAGATCTGTAACTAAACAAGGATTCCCACTTTCACCACTCTTATTTAACATAGTACTGGAAGTCTTAGCCACAGCAAGCATGCAAGACAAAGAAATAAAAGGCATCATTCAGAATAAGGATATCTGAGGAAAACAAATTAAAAAAATAAAATAATAAAACAAAAAGCATCCAAATTGGAAAAGAAGTCAACCATTTCTTTGCTGATGATATGATCTTATAGAAAAACCTAGACTCTATCAAAAAAATTCTTAGATTTGATAAATTTCAGAATGTAAATCAACATAAAATATCAGTAGCATTTCTATATACTGATAACGAACTAGCCAAGAAAGAAATAAAGAAGGCAATCCCATTTACAATAGCTACAAAATTACCTAAGAACAAATTCCACTAAGGCGGTGAAAGATCTCTATAAGAAAAACTGCAAAACACTAAAAGAAATGGAAAAGGACACAAACAAATGGATAGATATCCCTTGCTCATGGATCAGAAGAATTAATAATGTTAAAATGACCATACTACCTAAAGCAATCTACATATTTAATACAATCTCTAACAAAATACCAATGTAATTTTTTACAAAATTAATAAAAACAATCCTAAAATGTGTATAGTACCAAAAGAGAGCCTTAATAGCAAAAGCAATTCTGAATGAAAAGGACAATGCTGGAGGCATCACACTACCTGACTTCAAAATGTATCAAAAGGCTACAGTAACCAAAGCAGCATAGTACTGGTATAAAAACAGCCATACAGACAAATGGAACAGAATAAAGAAAACAGAAATGAATCCAATACAGAAATGAATCCATGTATTTATAGCCAAATTATTTTTGATGAAGGCGCCAAGGGGAAATAACACACTCTTCAATAAATGGTGCTGGGAAAATTGGAGATCCACATATAGAAGAATGAAACTGGATACATATGGCTTCCCATGTACAAAAATAAACAAAAGATGGATTGGATTAAAGACTTAAACGTAAGACCTGAGACTGTAAAACTACTAAAAAAAAAAAATGGAGAAAACATTTCAAGACAGGAAAATAATTCATAGCTAAGGCCTGCCTGAAGAGCAGACAACAAAACAAAAAATAAATAAATGGGATTATATTAAATTTATTAAATTTAAAAACTTGCGCACAGCAAAGGGAACAATCAACAGAGTGAGGAGACAATGTATTGAATGAGAAAATATTTGCAAACTAGTCATCCTACGAGGAACTAATATGCAGAATATAAAAGGAACTCAAAAACTCAATTAAAAAAACCAAATAATATCATTAAAAGTGGGCAAAAGACATAAATAGATATTTCTCAAGAAAATACATACATACAAGTGGGCAACAAGTTTATGAAAAAATGCTCAGCATCACTAATAATTAGGGAAATGCAAATTAAAACCGTAATGATATATCATTTTATCCCAATTAGAATGGCTATTATTTAAAAGACAAAAAATAACATGCTAGCAACAATGTGGAGAAAAGGGAATTCTTATACACTGTTGGTGTGAATATAAATTAGTACAACCACTATGGAAAACAATATTGAGATTTCTCCAAAAATTAATAATAGAACTACCATATGATCCAGCAATGACACTGCCCAGTATTTAACCAAAGGAAAGGAAACCTGTGTATCTGAGGAATACCTGAACTTACATGTTTATTTCAGGGCTATTCTTAACTGCAAGGATATGGAATCAATCTAAGTGTTCATCAATGGACAAATTAATAATGAAAATGTGGTATGTATATATATATATATATATATATATATGTATACACACACACACACACACACATATATATATAATGGAATACTATTCAGACATAAAAAAAGAATGAAATTATGTCATTTGCAGCAACATGAATGGAAATGGAGGTCACTATGTTAAGTGAAATAAGTCAGGTACAGAATGAGATACTTGTTCTCATATGTGGGAGCTAAACAAGTTAATCTCATGGAGATACAGACTGGAACAGTAGAAACCAGAGGGTAGGAAAAGTGAGTGGGTGGCAGGTGGGATATAGAGAAGTTGGTTAGTAGATATAAACATACAGTTAGGTAGAAGGATAGGCTCCAATATTCGATAGCAGAGTAGGTTGACTATAGCAGCAGCCATATTTTTTATATTGCAAAGTAGCTAGGAGAGAGAACTTGAAACGTTACCAACATATAGGAATGATAAATACTCAAGGTAACAGACACTTCACATACTCTGACTTGATGAATATACATTCTATCCCTGCAATAAATATCCATATGTACCCCATATATATCTATAACATTTTGTATCAAAGAAGGAATGTAAGCTCTGTAAGAAAAGGAACTTTCTCTGTCTTGTTGCACCCCAACTACTTAGAACAGTCCCTAGCTCAACAATAAAAGATGCTCAGTAAATATTAGTTGACTCCTCTAATGAAAATAAGCAAATAAAAAAAAAAAGTTCTCAAGAAGAAAAAGCTTGCTTTTATTTTCTAGTGCTTTTAAAATAAATCTTTTTAAAGTGTCTAAATTATAAAATCAAAGTGACAAAATTCCAATATAGAAATTTTCAAGTAAAATACTAAAATATCCCATTTTCTCATTCATATACTAGCCTATGTCATTTCTTTCCTCACAGTAACAGAGTGAATAATCAATCATATTTTTAAATTTTCACTTATTCATCCATCCATTAATTTTTTCATTCATTTACCTATTCTTTTAGCATTTGTTGTGATTGTAGTATTTGAGCATTGTTTTTTTTTTCAGAGGCTGGGAGCTAAATCTGCAGTGGTAAACAACAGATACTATGTTTTGAGGAGATATGGGCTTGCTAGGGTATGGAACAAGAGTTCACTGGCACCTGATGCTAATTTTCCTTTTCCCCATGAGCTGCCGCTGATTTGAGGTCAAGAAGATTTAGATCTTGATGTTTCTAAACATCCCCTTAAATTAGTGGTACTCAACCAGGAGTAATTTTTCTCCCCAAGGTGACATTTGACACTATCTGGAGGAATTTTTGCTTGTCACAACTGTGGAGGAGGGTGTGTCACTGACATCTAGTGGGTAGAGCTCAGGGATCCTGCAAAACATTTTATGATGCATAGGGAAGCCACTCAATACAAAAAATTATCTAGTCCAAAAGGTCTACAGTGCTAAGTTTGAGAAACTCTAATTTACATAGAAATGCTTAGATTCTTACTAAAAGTTTTCTGGAATGATAATAAAAGTCATATATAAAGGGGTTGTGGAATATTTGGCTTTTTTTTTTTTTTTTAAGCTTGACAGGTATCAGATATGCAGAAGTGTTACTGACAGCTAGGTACTCTGGAAAGTACGAAGGTAAGAAAAACACCATACAAAGAAAGCTTCATTTGACCCTGCTTTATGTGGCTAAGTTTGGTATTGTTAGAAAGATATATTGGGAATTTATAGCAAGCCGATGTGAATTCTGAATTCTCCACCTATCAATCTGCAAACTCTTTCTGTGATGTGTATGGTTGCAGTGGCCTTTGATCACTGCAGTTTTTGTCTAATTAGTGCACTTTTGCATTCCTCTTCTTAGGTTGCTTGGTGAAATCCTTCCCAACTTCATGAAGTTCTGAAAGGGCTGCTACAGGAATTTAGGTTGACCAAAGCATTCATCCCTTGTCCACCGTTGTTTGTTTAAGGAAGTGCATGTAATCCAAACAGGACCACTTACAGGCCTCTCTGGGGTTGAAAAATCGACATTGAGACACATAAATTCTTATTTTATTAACCCAAATAACCCCAGCTAGAATTGCTGAAACTGTTCTAAGGTTCTTATACTACATATAGTATAAATGGCACAATATCACTTCAAGTTAGCCAGTATAAGTTAAATATATGTACTCTAAACCTGAAAGAATTGGCTAAAATAAGACAAGGAGTTACAGCTAATAAATCAAAATAGAAGATGAAATTAACAATTAATATATTTGGTTAATCCAAAAAAGGTAGAGAAAAAGATTAGAATAAACAAATTTTGATACAAACAGAAAACAAATAGTAAAGTAGTAAATTTAAACTAAACTATCCCAATAATTACATTTAATGTAAATGGTCTGAACCTTCAAATAAAGGCAACAATCGCCCAATGCAATAAATAGCAAAGACCCAATTATATGCTACCTTCAAGAAATCTACCTTAGGTGTGATCCAAGGTTGAATAGGATCAACCTTGAGCTGGCTGAATAGGAACAGCTCTGGAGTAGAGTTCCCAGTGAGAACACAGAGGGTGAGTGCTCACTGCATTTCCAAACAAGTTTTTACTGCTCACAGACCAGGAGATTCCAAGGCGGAAAGGCACCATGAGTCTCCAGCATGGCTGTTTCAGCTGGCACAGCAGGTCTCTGCACAAAAACTCACAAAAATCTGGGTGGCCATTTTAACTGGTGCCAGGAATGCCTGGGAGACAGTCACCCATTCAACTGAAGAAAAGGGGCTGTTACAGGTGTACAGGGAGCCAGGTGATCTGGCTTGGCGGGTCCCACTCCTACAAAGACCAGCAATCTGAAACGCTCTGGATTGAGAGTTTCACAGCAAGCACAGCTGGACCCTGGATGGTTCAGCTTTGTGGGGGGAAAGACGTCCGCAATTACTGATGCAGTCCACCACTACCAAGAGAGCCTGCCACTACTGAGGCAGTCTGCCATTACCGAGGCAATCCACCATTACCGAGGCAGTCCACCATTACTGAGGCAGTCCACCATTACTGAGGCAGTCCACCATTACCAAGGCAGTCCAACATTACAGAGAAAGTCTGCCATTACTGAGGCAGACTGCCAATACTGAGGCAGTTCTAACTATACCTCTATAAACAAAACCACAAGGAAGCTTATACAGCAGCTGGGCAGAGCCCACAGCAGCTCAGCAATATCTCTGCTGGAAGACTGTAACTAGGCTATCTCCTTGCTGGGCAGGGCATCTCTGAAAAAAGGCAGCATAATGTCAGGAACTTATAAATAAAGCCTCGTCTTCCCAGGACAGAGCACCTGGGAAAAAAAGATGGTTATGAGTTCCGCTGCAACAAACTTAAATGTACCTGCCCAGCAGCTCTGAATACAACAATGGAGCTCACAGCTCAGCACTTGAGCTCCTATAAGGGACAGACTATCTACTCAAGCAGCTATCAGCCCCTGTATATCCAAAAAGACACCTCATAAAGGAGAGCTCAGGCTGACATCTGTTATGCTTCTGGGACAAAGATAACAGAATAAGAAACTGGCAGCAGCCCTTACTGTTCTGCAGCCCCCGCAGGTGATCCCCAGGCAAGCAGGGTCTGGAGTGGACCTCCAGCAGTCTTACAGCAGAGGGACCTGACTGTTAGAAGGAAAACTAAGAAACAGAAAACAATAACTTCATCATCAACAAAAAGGATGTCCACTCATAGACCCCATCCAAAAGTCACCAACTACAAAGACCACTGGTAGAAAAATCCACAAAGATGGGAAGAAACCAGTGCAAAAAGGATGAAAACATCCAAAACCAGAATGCCTCTCCTCCTCCAAGGGATCTCAACTCATCACTAGCAAGGGAACAAGGCTGGATGTAGAATGAGTCTGATGAATTCACAGAAACAGGCTTCAGAAAGTGGGTAATAACAAACTTCTCTGAGCTAAAAGAATGTGTTCTAACCCAATGCAAAGAAACTAAGAACCTTGAAAAAAGGTTTGATGAAATGCTAATGAGGATAAACAGCTTAGAGAAGAATATAAATGAATTGATGGAACTGAGGAAACCCAACAGCAGAACTTTGTGAAGCATACACAAGTTTCAATAGCTGAATCGACCAAGTAGAAGAAAGAATATCAGAGATTGAAGATCAACTCAATGAAATAAAAATAGAAGGCAAGATTAGAGAAAAAAGAGTAAAAAGAAATGAACAAAGCCTCCAAGAAATATGGGATTATGTGAAAAGACCTAATCTACGTTTGATAGGTGTACCTGAATGTGACAGAGAGAATGAATCCAAGCTGGAAAACACTCTTCAGTATATTATCTAGAAGGACTTCTCCAACCTAGCAAGGCAGGCCAATATTCAAGTCCAGGAAATACAGAGAACACCATAAAGATATACCTCAAGAAGAGCAACCCCAAGGCACATAATCGTCAGATTCACCAGGATTGAAATGAAGGGAAAAATGCTAAAGGCAGCCAGAGAGAAAGGTCAGGTTACCCACAAAGGGAAGCCCATGAGACTTACAGGGAATCTCTCAGCAGAAACCCTACAGGTCAGAAGAGAGTGGGGGCCATTATTCAACATCCTTAAAGAAAAGAACTTTCAACCTAGAATTTCACATCCAGCCAAACTAAGCTTCATAAGTTAAGGAGAAATAAAATTATTTATGAACAAGCAATTGCTCAGAGATTTCCTCACCACCAGGCCTGCCTTACAAGAGCTCCTGAATGAAGCACTAAACATAGAAAGGGACAACCAGTACCAGGCACTCCTAAAACATATCAAATGGTAAAGACCATCAACACAATGAAGAAACTGCATCAACTAATGGACAAAACAACCAGCTAGCATCAAAATGGCAGGATCAAATTCACATATGAAAATATTAACCTTAAATGTAAGTGGGCTAAATGCCCCAATCAAAAAACACAGACCGGCAAGTTGGATAAAAAGTCAAAACCCATTGGTGTGCTGTATCCAGGAAACCCATCTCACGTGCAAGGATACAGATAGGTTCAAAATAAAGGGATGAAGAAAGATTTACCAAGCAAATGGAGAAAAAAAAAAAAAGCAGGAGCTACAATCCTAGTATCTGATAAAATACACTTCAAACAAACAAAAATCAAAAAAGACAAAGAAGGGCATTATATAATGGTAGAAGATTCAATACAACAAGAAGAGCTAACGATCCTAAATATATATGCACCTAATACAGG
This sequence comes from Sapajus apella, assembly GCF_009761245.1. Taxonomy (NCBI): domain Eukaryota; kingdom Metazoa; phylum Chordata; class Mammalia; order Primates; family Cebidae; genus Sapajus; species Sapajus apella. The sequence continues at coordinate 2,780,727 of NW_022436987.1, read as the reverse complement.
AGCACTCAGATACATAAAGCAAGTTCTTAATGACCTACAAAGAGACTTAAACTCCCACACAATAATAGTGGGAGACTTTAATACTCCACTGTCAATATTAGACAGATCAATGAGACAGAAAATTATCAAGGACATCTGGGACTTGAACTCAGATTTGGTCCAAGCAAACCTAATAGATGTTTACAGAATTCTCCACCCCAAATCCACAGAATATGCATTCTTCTCAGTACCACATCACACTTACTCTAAAATTGACCACACAATTGGAAGTAAATCACTCCTCAGCAAATGCAAAAGAATGGAAATCATAACAAAAAGTCTCTCAGACCACAGTGTAATCAAATTAGAACTCAGGATTAAGAAACTAACTCAGAACAACACACCTTCATGGAAACTAAACAACTGGCTCTTGAATGTTGACTGGATAAACACTGAAATGAAGGCAGAAATAAAGATGTTTTTTGAAACCAACGAGAATGAAGACACAACGTACCAGAACCTCTGGGACATATTTAAAGCAGTGTCTAGAGGAAAATATATAGCAATAAATGCCCATATGAGAAGCAAGGAAAGATCTAAAATCAACATCCTATCGTCAACATTGAAAGAGCTAGAGGAGCAAGATCAAAAAAACTCAAAAGCTATCAGAAGACAAGAAACAACTAAGATGAGAGCAGAACTGAAGGACATAAAGACACAAGAAAAAAAACCTTCAAAAATTAATAAATCCAAGAGCTGGCTTTTTGAAAACATCAACAAAATAGACAGGCCTCTAGCCAGATTAATAAAAATGAAAAGAGAGAAGAATCAAATAGATGCAATAAAAAATGATAAAGGGGATGTCACCACTGACTCCACATAAATACAAACCACCATCAGAGATTACTACAAACAATTCTATGCACATAAACCAGTAAACCTGGAAGAAATGGATAAATTCCTGGACACTTGCACTCTCCCAAGCCTAAACCAGGAAGAAGATGAAATCTTGAATAGACAGATTAACAAGGGCTGAAGTTGAGGCAGCAATTAAAAGCTTACCAACCAAAAGAAGCCCAGATTCAGATGGGTTCACAGCCTAATTCTACCAGACATACAAAGAGGAGCTGGTATCACTCCTTCTGAAACTATTCCAAACAATCCAGAAAGAGGGAAACCTTTCAAAATCATTTTATCAGACCAATATCATCCTGATACCAAAACCCAGCAGAGACTCAACAAAAAAAAGAGAAAACTTTAGGCCAATGTCTGTGACGAACATAGATGCAAAAATCTTCAATAAAATACTGGCAAACTGATTGCAACAGGACATCCAAAAGCTTATCCATCACGATCAAGTAGGCTTCATCTTGGGGATGCAAGGCTGGTTCAACATATGCAAGTCTATAAACATAATTCACCACATAAACAGAACCAAAGACAAAAACCATGTGATTATCTCAATAGATGCAGAGAATGCCTTCGACAAAATTCAACAGCACTTTATGCTAAAAACTCTCAATAAACTAGGTATTGATGGAATGTATCTCAAAATAATAAGAGCTATTTATGACAAACCCTCAGCCAATATCATATTGAATGGGCTAAAACTGGAAGCATTCCCTTTGAAATCGGGCACAAGACAAGGATGCCCTCTCTCACCACTCCTATTCAATATAGTATTGGAAGTTCTAGCCAGAACAATCAGGCAATAAAAAGAAATAAAGGGTATTCAATTAGGAAAGGAGGAAGTCAAATTGTCTCTATTTGCAGATGACGTAATTGTATATTTAGAAGGCCCCATTGTCTAAGCCCAAGATCTCCGGAAACTGATAAGCAACTTCAGCAAAGTCTCAGGATACAAAATCAATGTGCAGAAATCACAAGCATTCCTATACACCAATAACAAACTTAAAGAGAGCCAAATCAAGAATGAACTGCCATTCACAATTGCTACAAAGAGAATAAAATACGTAGGAATACAACTAACAAAGGATGTAAAGGACCTTTTCAAGGAGAACTACAAACAACTGCTCAAGGAAATATGAGAGGACACAAACAGATGGAAAAACATTCCATGCTCATGGTTACGAAGAATAAATATTGTGAAAATGGCCAGACTGTCCAAAGTAATTTATAGATTAAATGCAATCCCCATCAAGCTACCTATGACCCTCTTCATAGAACTAGAAAAAACCACCTTAAACTTCATATGGAACCAAAAGATAGCCCGCATAGTCAAGAGAATCCTAAGCAAAAAGAACAAAGTGGAAGGCATCACACTGCCGGACTTCAAACTATACTACAAGGCTACAGTAATCAAAACAGCATGGTACTGGTACCAATACAGAGATATAGACCAATGGAAAAGAACAAAGGCATCAGAGGCAATGTCACACATCTACAACCAGCTGATAAAACAAGCCATGGAGAAAGGATTCCCTGTTTAATAAATGGTGTTGGAAAAACTGGCTAGCCATGAGCAGAAAGCAGAAACTAGACCCCTTCCTGACACCTTACACTAAAATTAACTCCAGATGGATTAAAGACTTAAACAAAAGACCTAACACTATAAAAACCCTAGAAGAAAACCTAGGCAAAACAATTCAGGACTTAGGGATAGGCAAGGACTTCATGACTAAAACATGAAAAGCAATGGCAACAAAAGCTAAAATAGACCAATGGGACTTAATTAAACTCCAGAGCTACTGCACAGCAAAAGAAACAATCATTAGAGTGAACCAGCAACCAATAGAATGGGAAAAAATTTTTGCAATCTACCCATCAGACAAAGGGCTAATATCCAGAATCTACAAAGAACTAAAACAGATTTACAAGAAAAAAAAAATTCAAAAGTGGGTGAAGGATATGAACAGACATATATGAGACCAACAAACATAACAAAAAAGGCTCATCGTCACTGGTCATTAGAGGAATACAAATCAAAACCACACTGAGATACCATCTCATGCCAGTTACAATGGCGATCATTAAAAAATCTGGAGACAACAGATGCTGGAGAGGATGTGGAGAAACAGGAACCCTTTTAGACTGTTGGTGGGAGTGTAAATTAGTTCAACCATTGTGGAAGACAGTGTGGCACTTCCTCAAGGACCTAGAAAGTCCATTTGACCCAGCAATCCCATTACGAGTTATATATCCAAAGGATTATAAATCATTCTATTATAAAAACACATGTACATGTATGTTCACTGCAGCACTGTTTACAATAGCAAAGACCTGGAACCAACCCAAATGCCCATCGATGATAGACTGGACAAGAAAAATGTGGCACATATACACCATGGAATACTATGCAGCCATAAAAAAAGATGAGTTTGTGTCCTTTGTAGGGACATGGATGAATCTGGAAACCATCATTCTCAGCAAACTGACACAAGGACAGAAAATCAAACACCACATGTTCTCACTCATAGGCGGGTGTTGAACAATGAGAACATGTGGACACAGGGAGGGGAGCATCACACACTGGGGTCTGTTGGGGGGGATTAGGGGAGGGAGAGTGGCAGGTAGGGAGTTGGGGAGGGATAACATGAGGAGAAATGCCAGATACAGGTGATGGGAATGGAAAGAGCGAAGCACACTGCCATGTATGTACCTGTGCAACAATCCTGCATGTTCTGCACAGGTACCCCAGAACCTAAAGTGCAAAAATATATATATATGTATGTATATATATATACACACACACACACACACATATATATATATATGCACATATATATATGTGTATATATATATATATACATATATATATGTGCATATATATATATACATATATATGTGTATATATATATACACATATATATATATGTATATATAAATGTACCTTAAATGTACAGATATAAATAGATAAAAGTAAAAGAATTAAAAATATATATACCATACTAACACTAATAAAAATAAATCTGGATTGGCTATATTAATATCAGACAAATTATATGTCAGAGCAATGAATATTCCCAGGGACAAAGAGAGTTATTAGATTATGATAAAGTCCTCAACTCATTAAAAATGTATAAAAATTCTAAATGTTTATTCACTCCACAGCACACCTTCAAAATACATGAAGCAAAAACTAACAGAACTGTGAGGATAAGTAGACAGACACATCTCTAATTAAAGTCAGAGATTTGAATACTAAATAACACTATCAGTTCACTCAGCCTAACTAAGGCATTCTATAAAGAGCATTTACCAAATTGTAATAGAATATACATTCTTTTCTTAGGTAAACCAACACTAAACAAGACAGATTATATTTGAGTCATAATATAGGTTTCATTTAAATTTGAGAATTTCAATCATACAAAGTATCTTTTCTTAACCACAGTGGGAATAAATTAGAAATAAATAATATGAAGGTATCTAAAAATAATCAATGTATTTGGAAACTAACACACTTTTCTCTCTTCTCCCTTCTCTTTCTCTCTCTCTCTCTCTCTCTCTCTCTCTCTCTCTCTCTCTCTCTCTATTTATTTTGAGACAAGGTCTTGCTCTGTTGCCCAGGCTGGAGTGCAGTAGCACAATCACAGCTCACTGCAGCCTCAATCTCCTAGGCTCAAGAGATCCTCGCACCTTAACCTCATGAGTGGCTGTGACTACAGGCACATGTCGCCATTCCTGGATGTATATTTAATTTTTTTGTAGAGATAGAGTCTTGTTATGGTGTCCAGTGGTCTCGAACTCCTGAACTCAAGTGATCCTTCTATGCTGACCTCTCAAAGTGCTGGGATTACAGGCAAGAACCACCATGCCTAACCCTAAAACATTTCTAAATAATCCATAGGTCAAAGAAGAAATCCAAAGGAAAACTAGAAAGTATTTTGACCTGAATTAAAAAGAAAACACATATATTAAAATTTGTAGACTGCCGCTAAAGCAGTATTTACAAGGAAATTTACAGCACTAAAATATCTATTTGATAAGGAAAAAAATTTCATGTCAATAACCTCATCTTCTGTTCTAAAAATCCAAAAAAAAAAAAAAAGAAACCAATTAAAGTAAGCAGAAGAAAGGAAATAATTGAGATTAGATAAGATAAAGAGGTATAATTTCAAATACTAAAATGGCCACTAAAAAGCTAATCAGTATATTTAATAAGCCATTATTACAGATAAAATGGATTAATAAAAGTAGCTCAATCCAATAGAAAAAAAAAGAACAAAAGTATGGATGAAACAATTAGAAAAGGCAGATTTAAACACTGACAATTATATCCAATGTGTATACTTAAAAACATCAGTTGAAAGAATAGAAATGGTCAGATTGGATAACAAAGCATGACTCAACTATATGTTGTCTACAAGAAACCTACTTAAAATATCAAGACAAAAATAGATTTTTAAAGGATTAAAAAAAAAAAAAACTAGGCCATGTAAACACTAATCAAAAGAGAGCTGAAGTGACTATATTAATCTCAAAGAAGATTCCAGACTAAGGAACATTTCCATGGAGGAAAGAGACATTTTATTGATAAAGGGTACTCAAATCATCAAACAGACATGACAATTATAAATGGGTATGCATCTAATAACAGACATTTAAAATACATTAAACAAATCTGATATAATCAAAAGTAGAAACAGTCAAATCCACAAGTAGAGATCTAAACACTGCTCTATTAGTAGAAATTGATTGAATATACATGAAGAAAAGAAGTGAGAATATAAAGATATGAACAATATAATCAATCAACATGACTTAATTGATATTCACTCCACCCTTCAATACTCTGTCCCACAACAGCAAAATGCACATTTTTTTCAAATGTGTACTGAACATTCACTAAGATAAACTATATTCTTTGCCCTTAAATTCAAGAAGACTAACATTATAACAAAGTATATTCTTTGATGAGAATGAAATGAAACTAAAATTTATTCATAGCCTTCTGGAAAATCTCCAGACATTTAGAAATTAAATAATATGTTTCTAAATTATCCACAAATTAAAGGATAATCACAGGGACATTAAAATTATTTTAGAATGAATTAGAAATAAAAACACGAATACTAAAATCTGTAGGACACAAACAAAGCAGTGTTTATGAGAAATATGTAGCCCTAAATGCTTATGTTCAAACAGAAGTATCATCTCAAAATAATGATTTAAGCTTCAACTTAAGGACCATGAAAACAAGAGAAAACTAAACAAAAAGGAGATAGAAGGAAAGAAATAGTAAATACAAGGCAAAACCAATCACATATAAAACATAAAAGTGCTAAAGAAAAATCAGTGAAAACAATATCCGAGCGACACTGGATCAGAAAGGAAAATGAGAAAATACTAAGTATCAACTGAAAATGTAAGTCTGTAAATTTGTATAGATATCATAGACATTAAAATAATAAGGAAATATGAATAATTTTATGGCATGAAATTTGACACCTTACACAAAATACACAAATTACTTAAAAGATAAAAACAAACACACTACACTAAATAAAAAATAGATAGCTTCAACAGTCTTATATCTACTAAAGAAATTAAAGTCATAGCTAAAAACCTTCAAACAAAGAATACAACAGATCAGTAAGGAAAATATACCCTACACAGCTTTTCCAGAAAACAGAAGAGGTGAGGACACTTCCCAACTAATTACAGGTTGAATATTCCTTATCCCAAATGCCTGGAACCAGAAGTACTTCAGATTTCAGATAATTTTGGATTTTGAAATATTTGCATATATATATAAAATGAGATGTCTTGGGCACAGAATCATGCCTAAGTCTGAAATTCTTTATATTTCAGATATACCTTATACACATAGACTGAAGGTAATTTTACAAGAAAAAATTTTTTAATAATTTTGTACATAAAACAAAGGTTGTATACATTGAATTATCAGAAAGCAAAGATGTCATTATCTCAGATACTCCTGTGGAAATTTATGGTTGTTTGGCATCACCACCATTCTTGACTCTAAATTTATGTTATTGATAAATAATCACTTTCTCTCACTTATTCACAAATAAATAATAGTAAAATAATGACATACCATTAATACAGTGAAAAAATAATGTATTCAGGGTAACCAAATAGCACACTAGCATCACCAGAATACCTGCATCAGCTGTTAAACAGCAACAACAGATATCAGCAGGCTTTCAGCCTCCACCTACATTGCTAAGTTTTAATTAAAAGGTTACTGTACACTGTGTTTTACACTTCTCACCTAGGTGAGAAGGAACATCAGAAGCAGTTGAGGGACCAGGAAGTGGCTTCTCTTGCAATGAAGAGGCAATTTGCTAGAATGGCTTTTAAACATATTTTCTCCAGATTCATCAGCCTTGACACTGGTTTTGTCTTAGAAGTCTCTCTTTGATTTTATAAGCTGACATAATTTCTAGTTCTCTTATAAATGCATGCTGCTCTAGTGCTTCAATAAACCTATCACACATTTTCATTATTTCAAGTATAGGAACTTTTTCTGAAGTATTATCCTTGTTATCTTCAATGTCCTTATTATGACAACCAACTTGTTTCAGAGCTATTTGGCCATTTCACCATTGTTTGGTTAATGAAGGAACAATTGGAGTCTAATTACTAATTTTAGAAACTTCTTAATATCCACTTCTTTCAGCTTACTGATGGACTCTGAAGGTATATTTTTTGCATATATAAGGTCAGACATTCTCTTTGCTTGCTTGACATATGGAATATTTTAAAGTGACCCATTTGTTCATCATCATCAGTAGTCATAGTTACAGGAAATGAGTCATGTCAGATTTGCACAACTGTGTATTTAGTTGTCGTGTTCCAAGCACTGGCGACAGTATATACGGCATTCTTCATGCTAAACTCTTTGAAAACACTCCACATCCATGCCTCTGCTCACCGCTGCTAGCATGCTGTTCAAGAAAGTGGTTTTATATTTACTCTTCACTGATCTAAGCAAACCCTGACCACATGGTTGAACTCAATAAGTCACATTTGGGGGAAAGTACATGGCATAAACATTATATTTGATGAAAGTTTCAGCTGGAGGATGAGCAGAATAGCTGTCAAAAAATAACAAAATCTTGTAGTCATTATCCAGTCCAGCTTCCCTCCAGTGGGCAAAAGCTACTGGCATAAAATGTTTGTGAAATCAATCAGCAACCTCCGCCTCCTGGGCTCAAGCCATTCTCCTGCCTCAGCCTCCTGAGTAGCTGGGATTACAGGCACGCGCCACCATGCCCAGCTAATTTTTTTTTGTATTTTTGGTAGAGACGGGGTTTCACTATGTTGACCAGGACGGTCTTGATCTCTTGACCTCGTGATCCACCCGCCTCGGCCTCCCAAAGTGCTGGGATTACAGGCGTGAGCCACCGCGCCCAGCCCCATTCATTCCTATAGAGGAATGTCTCATCAGCTTTAGTCAGTGTCTTTCTGGGGCAATAACACCAAAATAGTGACGTATCAACAATTTTATAGACTTCTGGTGTCAGATTTTCATCAGTGAAAAACCTTGGTAAACTTGTCAAAGAATTTCTCTGCTGCTAATGGCCAGCATATGCTTTATTACCAAAAATTTTCTTAAATTTCTGCAGGCAGCCTAATAAATATTCATAATTCCCCTCAATTTTTTCATTTAATCATGATAGATCTTTGCTTGTTTCATAATCAGCATACCATTAAGTGGCATGTGTTTACTGTGATGCTATTGGATCCACTCTTTCAATACATTATTGAGATCTTCATTTTTAGCTTGGTGCAGTGTTTTTCTTTTTTTTTCTAAATTAACTTCTGTTTATCATTTTCAGCACAGAACTTCAGCAGTTTCCTTCTGTTTCTTCAGGTCATATACGGTGCTCATTCCAACACCATACTCTTTGGCGAGACATCTCATACTTATATCATCATCTAGTTTCTCCAATAGCTTGAATTTCTGTGCAACAGACAAACGTAAATGCTTTGTCTTTTTCTTATCCCTGTTACTATAGGGGTGTCTGCAGGTCTTTTTGACATTTTCAACTATATCATTACACCACATAGCAGAGAATAAGCAAAAAGGCCACATTGAGTGAAGCATATGTCTTGGCCCTATATGGAGCATCATGGGGGAACCTGCTGTTGGTGTGTCTAGCCTACACACATGCCATTTTATCATTGTTTGTGTGTATAATTGCACAAATATCTATGAAGAAGATATATCACACCTAAACAGGGCTGGTGGGGGGCGGTGGCCTTTATCCTTGGGAAGGCTGAAAACCATGTGCTATATGTTTTGACTACAAGCTGTCACATGAGGTCAGGTGTGGGATTTTCCATTTGTTTGCACTCAAAATGTTTTCAACTTTGGAGCACTGAAGACTTCCTAGTTTTGGAATAGGGATGCTAAACCTGTTCATGAGAATAGTAACATACTGATACTAAAACTAGACAAAACAGTATAAGAAAATTGTATATCAGTATCCTCATGTATGCAGATATAATTAACCTCAGTAACATTTTAGCAAACTAAACCTGCATATATATATATATATATATATATATATATATATATATATATATTAAAAAGGACATGTATTCTGAAAAAGTAAGATTTATTCTGGGAATGTAAGGTTGGCTCAACATTTGAACATCTTAAGGTAAATCACCAAATCATAGACTAAAAAAACATGAACACATGCAAAATGATCATTTGATAAAAGACAATACTTAGGATAGAAACTCCAGCAAACTTGGAAAAAAAGGAGACTTCCTTCTATTAGGATGAGCATCTATAAAAAGCTACTGCTAACATTATACTCATGATGAAAGACTGAACAGTTTCTCCCTAAACTCAAGAAGCATGGGTAGGATTTCTGCTCTCATCTCTTCTATTCAATATTGTACTGGAGGTTTCAGTCAATGAAATAAGATAGAAATAAAAGACACATACAATAAAAAAAGAAGCAAAAATCATCTTAATTTTCATGCAATGCTTATTTATGAAGAAAATCCTTAGGAATATAAAAAATGATACTAAAACAAGTATGTTTAGAAAGGTCAAAAAAGCCAACACAAAAGCAATATGATTTTTATAAACTAGCAATGAATAGCTAAGAAATGAAATTTAACAATTCATTTACATGTACATTTAGGGGTGCATTAAACAAATTATGTGCAAGACCTATATGCTGAAAACTACAAACATTGATGAGAGAAATTAGATAAGATATGAATATATGAAGAGATTCTATGTTCATGGATTGGGATACTCAAAATAGCTAAGATATTCACTTCCATTGATATGTAAATTTAGTGCAATTCCAATCAAAATCCCAATATACATTTTACAGATGTTTAAAAACTGATTCTAAAATTTATATAAAAATGCAAAGAACCTAGAGCATTCAAACTCATTTTGAAAAAGCAAAAAATGGCAAGACTTAATACTACCCAATTATGAGATGTAGAATAAAACTACATTAATCAAAATAGTGAGGTATTGGCAAAAGGACAGACATACCACCATAGAGAACAAAATGAAGAGGCTATACCTAAGCCCTCATTTATATGGTTAACAGACCCTTATTAAATGTTCATGATTTTTCTAGAAGGGTGCTACATAATTTAATAAAGAAAGGATACTCTTTTTAACAAATGGTGCTGAATAATTGGATATCTATTTGCAAACAAACAAACAAACAAAAAAAGAACCGTGATGTTTTGTTCACTTTATATGAAATATTTTAATGGAAATGGACAGTATATCTAAATGTAAAAACTTAAAATGTGAATCTTCTAGAAGAAAACATAAAATAAAATGTTCATGATTTGGATTAGACAATGAATCCTTAGATGGACACAAAAAGCCCAAAGCCAACTAGAAAAAAATGGATAAACCGTACTTCATTAAAGTAAAAAACTTTTGTTCTTCAAAACATATGTGGAAAAGGGGAAGGGCAGGCCACATGCTGAAGGATGATATTTGTAAAATATAAAGCCAGCCAATAAAGACTGTATATATACATACATAGAGAATATATAAAGAAGTCATATATTTTAGACAAACAACCTGATAAAAATATGGGCAAAAAATCTAAATCTACACTTTATCAAAATTAAATTCAACCACAGTGGCATATTACTACACAACTACTGGTCTAATCATTTAGTCTAACTACAATGAAAGACTGACAATATGAATTGTTGTGTAGGATGTGGAGCAACTATCTCATAAGCTGCTGTTTGAAAGGCAAAATGTTACACTTTGGAAAAACAGTTTGGCAGTTTCCCTTACAATTACACATTGACTAGTCAAATAGCCCAGTAATCCCACACCTAGTTATTTACCCAAGTGAAATAACATCATGGAGTCATGCAAAGACTTGTATGTCATTGTTCTAATCCAAACTGAAAAAAAGCTCAGATATCTATCAACTAATGAATGAATAATTGAAGTGTGGTATATTCATACAATGGAATACTAATCAGCAACCAAATAGAATAAGCTACCGATACAAGAAAAAACATGTATAAATCACAAAAGCATTATGCTGAATGAAAGAAGCCAGACACAAAAGATAATGTACTATATGATACCTTTTTTTTTTCTTCTTTAACCTCTTTTCTTTATAAATTAGTATATGATACCCTTTATATAAAATTCTAGGAAAAGCAAAAATACAGTGAGATAAAGTGATTAGTAGATGCAGAACAGGAGTAAAATGAAGAGACTGATCTCAGAGGGCAGAATCTTTGAAGATAACAGAAATATTATATGTTGTGATTATGACAACGTTTACATGATTATAAGTATGGGACAAAACTTTATGCTTAAAATTGGTTAACTTTATTACATGTAAACTAAATATTAATAAAGGGACTAAAATAATTCTGAGAAGGACAAGCAATCATTAAGGGAATTTGTTGCTACTAGACCAGCCTTATAAGAGATGCTTAAGAAAGTTTCCAAATATAAAAATGAAAGAACAATACCTGTTACCACAGAAAAACACGTAAGTACATAAGCCAAAGACTCTATAAAGCAACTACACAATCAGAGTAACCTGCTAACAACATCATGACAGAAACAAAACCTCACATATCAATATTAGCCTTGAATGTAAATGGTCTAAACACCCCACTTAAAAGACGTACAGTGACAGGATGAATAAAAAAAAGCAAGACCCAACTTTTTGCTATCTTTAAGAGACCTATCTCATATGAAATGACACTTATAGGCTCAAAGTAAATGGATAGAAAAAAATCTATTATGCAAACAGAATGCAAAAAAGAACAGGGGTATCTTCTCTTCCATCAGGTAAAACAGGCTTTAAACTAATAATAGTAAAAACGGACAAAGAAAGTCATTATATAATGATAAAGGGTTCAATTCAACAAGAAGACTTAACTGTCCTAAATCTAAATGGATCCTATATTGGGATTAATAAGCAAGTACATATAGACCCAGGAAAAGACTTGGATAGCCACACAATAATAGTGGAAAACTTCAACATCCCACTGAGAACCATTAGACAGATTCTTTGTTTGTAAAAAACTAACAAATTCTAGATTTAAATTAGACACTTGACTGATCGGACCTAATAGACATGTTCAGAATACTCCACTCAACAATCAGAGAATGTACATTCTTCTCATCTGCACACGGAACATAATCTGAAATTGACCACATGTTTGGCCATAAGGCAAGTCTCAGTAAATTCCCAAAAAATGAAATCATAATAAGCATTTTTTCAGACCTCAGTGGAATATAATGGGGAAAATGGTAGGAGGAGGATAAGGGATAAAGGACTATAAATTGGATTCAGTGTATACTGCTCAGGTGATTGGTACACCAAACTCTCACAAATCACCACTAAAGAGCTTACTAATGTAACCAAATACCACCTGATTCCCCAAAACCTATAGAAATAAAAAAAAAATAGAAATCAATACCCAAAAGAACTCTCAAAACCACACATTTTACATGTAAATTAAAGAACTTGCTCCTGAATATCTTCCGGGTAAACATTCAAATTAGGGCAGAAATTTAAAAATTCTCTGAAAGAAATGAAAACAGAAAAACAACATACCAAAATGTCTGAGAGCAAAAGCAGTGTTAAGAGTAAAGTTTACAAGGATATATACCTATATCAAGAAGATAGAAAAATCTCAAATTAAAAATATCTGACTTGCACCTAAAGGAATTAGAAAAACAAGAACAAACTAATACCAGAGCCAGCAGAAGAAAAGAAACAGCGAAAATCACAACACAGCTAAAAAAACTGAGCTTCCCCGCAAACATACAGATGATCAGTGAAATGAAAAGTTTGTTATCTGAAAGGATAAACAAGGTTAATAGACCATGAGCTAGATTAACAAAGAAAAAGAAGGATCCAAATAGGTAAAATCAGAAGTGACAAAAGTGACATTAAAACCAATCCCACAGAAATACAAAAGATCATCAGAGATTATTATGAACAACTCTATACACACAAACTAGAAAATCTAGAGGAAACACACAACCTCCCAAGATTGAATAAGGGAGAAATTGAAACCCTGAACAGACCAGTAATTAGCTCAGAAATTGAATCAGTAATAAAAAAAAATCTAAAAAAGCTCTGGACAAGATGGATTCACAGCTGAATTATATTAGGCATACAAAGAAGAGCTGGTACCAGTCCTTCAGAAACTATTCCAAAAATTGAGGAGGAGGCTCATTCTACAAAACCAGTATCATACTGATATGAAAATCTGGCAAAGACACAACAACAAGAAAAATACAGGTCAACATTCCTAATAAACATAGAGCAAAACTCCCCAACACAATACCAACAAACTTAATTCAGCAGCACATCAAAATGTTAATTCACTATGATCAAGTAGGCTTTATTACACAGACGGTTGGCTCAACATATGCAAATGAATAAATGTGATTCACCATAAAGCAGAATTATAAAAAAAAAAGATAATCTCAATAGATGCAGAGAAAGCTTTAAATAAAATCCAACATTACTTCATGATAAAAACCCTCAACAAACTAGGCATTGAAGGAACATATCTAAAAATAAAAATATCCATCTATGAAAACCCATAGCCAACATAATATTGAATGAACAAACGCTGGAAGCATTCCTCTTAAGAAGTGGGGTGGCTGACATCTGTAATTCCAGCACTTTGGGAGGCCAAGGTGGGCAGATCACTTGAGGTCAGGAGTTCGAGACAAGCCTGGCCAACATGGTGAAACCCCATCTTCAAAAAAAAAAAAAAAAAAAAAAGAACTGGAAGAAGACAAGAATGCCTACTCTCACCACTTCTATTCAGCATAATACTGGAAGTTCTAGCCACAGTGATCAGGTAAGAGGAATAAATAAAAGGTATCTAAATAAAAAAAGAAGTCAAATTATCTCTTTGCTGACAATGTGATTCTATATCTAGAAAATCCTTAAGTCTCCACCAAAAGGAATTAGAAAAATTTGACCTGATAAACAACTTCAGTAAAGTTTCAGGATAAAAAAATCAACATACAAAAGTCAGTAGCATTTCTATACAACAATAATGTTCAAACTGAGGACTGAATAAATAATGTAATCCCATTTGTAATGCACACACAAAAATGCACACTAGGGATATATCTAATGAAGGAAATGAAAAATCTTCACAAGGAGAACTAAGAAACAAAACTACTGAAATAAATCATAGATTGTACAATGAAAAAATATTCCATGCTCATGGATTGGAAGAATCACTATTATTAAAATGTCCATATAACCCAAAGCAATCTATAGATTCAATACTCTTATTATCAAACTAGCAATGTCATTTTTCACATAATTAGAAAAGGCTATTCTAAAATTAATATAAAACCGAATAAAAGAAAAAAAGACTGAATAGCAAAAGCAATCCTAAGCAAAGAGCAAAACCAGAGACATCACATTACTCTACTTCAAACTATGCTATAAAGCTACAGTAACCAAAAGTGCATGGTACTGGTTGAAAAAGAGACACACAGACAATTGCAACAGATTAGAGAACCAAGAAATAAAGCCTCATGGCTACAACTAACTTATCTACAATACTGACAAAAACAAGCAATGGCAAAAGGACTCCCTACTGAATAAATGCTGCCAGAATAACTTGATAACCATATGCAGAAGAAAAAAGTGAACCCCTATCTATCATAATATAGAAAAATTAACTCAAAATAGATTAAATATTTAATGTAAGGCCTCAAACTATAAAAATCTTAGAAGAAAACTTAGGAAATACCACTGTGGATATCACTTCTCAAAATAAAACATAAAGGTAGTCAATAAACATATGAAAAAATGCACAATGAATACCACAATGTAAATGAAAACCACAATGAGATACTATTTCACACCAATCGGAATTGCTATTATTAAAAAGTCAAAAAATAACAGGTGTTGGTAAGGCTGCAGAGAAAAGGGAATACTTATACATTGTTGGTTGGAATCTAAATTAGTTCAGTCAGTGTAGAAAGCAGTTTGATGATTTCTCAAAGAATTAAAAATAGAACTACCATTTGACCTGGCAATCCCATTACTGGGCATATACCCAAAGGAAAATACATCATCCTACCAAAAAAACAGATGCACTTGTATGTTCATTGCAACACTTCATAATAACAAAGACATGAAATCAACCTAGATGCCCATCACTGGTGGACCGGATAAGGAAATATGGTACATATAAATCATGGAATGGAACAAAATAATGTCCTTACAGAAACATGGATGCAGCTGGATGTCATTATTCTAACTGAATTAATACACAAACAGAAAACCAATTATTATATATTCTCACTTATAAGTGGGAGCTAAATTTTGGGTGCACATGGACATAGACCTGGGGACAAGAGATACTAGGAGTTACAAAAGGAGGGAGACAGGGAGGGATGCAAGGGCTGAAAATCTTCCTATTGGATAATACGTGCACTATCTACATGACAGGACCAACAGAAGCCCAAACCTCAGCATCACACAACATACCCTTGTAACAAACCTGAACATGTACCTGCCATATCCAAACTAAAAATGGAAAATAAAAAAAAAAATTCTGAGAAGATGGATTTTTGTAAAGGACTGTATCTTTGTCTTGTAGCTTTATTGCCTTGAGTTCAGAGAGTATGCTCTGATGGTTTCAACCACATTTTTATTCCATTCTTTTCTATTATTTGTGCTCAAACGCACTTGGAAATAATGTATGCTTTATTTATAGAGGACAAATTTCTATATGTCAATTAAATGAAGCTTGTTAATGTTATATCCAAATCTTCCTCCTAGAGTTTATGCTTCTGTATTTTACATATGGTTTACTATTCCATTATGTTGATAATTCCAAATTATTAATAAACATTTAAACCATGTTTAAAATATTCTCATTTCTGTATTTCAGCAGTTTCTTAAAACCATCATCCATCCTTCCAAAATGAAAACCATGACACATGGTTCATTTGAACCATAGACCATTAAGGGTTTTTAAAAAATTCCAGTGGGTTTCACAGGTAGTTAAAATAATATTTACTATACTCTAATTCTTAACAGAAAGTTGGCTGGGCATGGAGTTCAGGTTAAAATTATTTTATTTTAGAATCATTTTACATCATCACAATGTTTTCTTGTACTTCATGTTTCAGTTGAAATGTTTGATGCCATTCTTATGTAGGTTTTTTTTTTTTCCTCTCAAGCAGGTTTTAAGATTGTCTTTTCACATTTTCACTTTGTACTTGTACCTTCTGAAATTTCTCCAAAAGTTATTTGGATATCTTAATTTCACTGATCTGCTTGGTTCTTAGTGATAGATGTTAATTAGAATTCTTTCTTCTTGCTTTAGTCTCTTTTTATTCAGTGATCAGTTGATATATTTGTTTATTTTGTACCTTCTCTTTTGTGATGTTGGTTTGCCTCAGATTGCAGGACATTCATAATATTCTACAATATAAATTAATTGTCTGCATTTATAACTGAATGGTCAAAGCAAAAGTCTTCTATTGCTTATTTCTTTTGTAGTTCATCTATTCTCATTTTATGGGGGCTTCTCAAGAGACAATGGGGGCAGCATCTTATGTTTTTCATCTGACGTATTTAACTGGAAGTCCTGGTGAATTATTCTTTAATGCTACTTGTATATTTATATCACCAAACTTATTAAATGTTGGCTTTACACAAGGTCACACAAGGTAGGCAAGGAGAGTCATTATAAATAGACTTTTGATATCCTAGTCTCCTTAATATTTTTTTAGTACCATCGTGTCAGGAGTCCCCAAGACGATCCTCAGGTTCAAAAATTCACTAAAAAGGCTCACAGGACCCAGAAAAACTGTTATACTCAGAGTTACAGTTTTCTGGATTGACCCAAGGTCTGTTATATAAAGAATTCTTAGGCAGAATATTCTAAGATTTAGAGACATCTTTCAGGAACGAGTAAAGAACTAGTATTTTCTTTAGAATGTGCGCACACCAAGCCTAGTGACTTAACCCTTTATTGAACAACCACACTATGTCCTCACTTAAATTTCCTGTCCAGACATATTTTCCTGGACTGTAAAGGGAAAATATAGTTATGGTCCATATGCTTGTATAACCAACCATCACACAGTTTCACCCACAGACCAAAGTTGATGTCATGAAAAACATTCTGGAAAGAGGTTAGTTAACAGCAGGGCTGGCAGAGATGTTAGATCAGATGAGGAATGATCATACTGCAATTAAACTAGAAATCTATAAGGAAGAGATAACTAGAATGTTTCCATATGTTTGAAAATACTTCTAAGTAAACCATGGGTCAAAATAAATAACAGAATGAAAAACAGAAATACAGTGAACTGGATAATAAAAATAGTAAATTTCAAAACACTTAAAATGCTGAAAAATCATATTGAGAAATATTTTGTTTTAAATGCATAAAATAGACCAAAATAAGGCCTATTATCAGTGATCAGAGCATTTATCGAAAAAAACTGGAAAATAACAAATTAAGTAGAACGAAGGAAATAAATATAAGAACAGAAAATAATGAATAGAAAATAAGTATATTTAGGGAAGATTAACAAAGCCAAAAGTTAGCATTTGAAAGGCAAATAAAAATAGCCCTCTTTCAAGACAGAGAAAAAGGAAAGGGGTAGGAGAGAAAAAAAGACACAAATAACCATGTCATGGTTGAAAATACACCACCACTTTACATCCTAAAGGCATAAATAACTTTACATCCATAGATTTTAAATACTGGATAAAATAGACAAGTTCTTCAAAACACAAAACTCATAAAATAGATATAAGAAATACTGACTCTGAATTTCCACGTCTCATTAAAAAAGCTGAATCTATAATTAAAAACCTTACCAT
The DNA here is from genome assembly GCF_009761245.1 of Sapajus apella. NCBI lineage: Eukaryota > Metazoa > Chordata > Mammalia > Primates > Cebidae > Sapajus > Sapajus apella. Next base: position 2,762,446 of record NW_022436987.1, on the reverse strand, counting down.
AAAGAAAATTTCAGGTGTAGTTGGGTTCACTGATGAATTGTATTAAACATTTAGGGAAGAAGTAAATGTAATATATGCAAGTATTTCAGAAAATACACAAAGAGGGAATATTCCCCAATTTGTAAATCGAAGATATTTTGAGTATTAAAAGCTGAGAAGGCCATTACAAGAAAGGCAAATTTATAGTTCAATCTCAGTTATGAATTGAGATTTTTAAAAATTAAACAAAATGTAAAACTGAATCAAGAAAATATATTACACACAATGGTGTATTTAATAGTGAAATGTTGAAAGCTTTTTAATTAATGTTAGAAATAAAATATATCAGTACTTCTATTCAACATTGTATTTGAGGTCCTAGATAGTGAAATAAAGTATGGAAAAAAAAAAAAGAAAAGCTACAAAGTTTTGACATGAAGGATTCATTCTGCCATTATTGTTAGATGACATGATATATAAAAGAAATTTCAACAACTACATATAAATTGTTAAAATTTATAAGCATGTTTATTGATGATGATTAATAGAGGGATGGATACAAGCTCAGTAAACAAAAATAAATCACCTTTTTATATACCAGAAAAAAAAAGTTTAAACAAATAAAAATAGAAAAAATCTCACACTTGCCTTAAAAACATTAAACACCTTGTGACACACTTACCAAAAATGTCCAATATTTTTCTTCAGAAAAAGATAAAAATATTATTGAGCAAAGTTAAGGAAAGTCTAAATAAATAGAGCAATACTCCATGTTTATGAGTTGGAAGATTCAATATTGTGAAGATATTCCCCAGACTTATCTACAGGCTAATTGTAATTACAATCAGATTCCAACTTGATAGACTGATTCTAAATTTTATTTGGACCCGCAAAGTGCCATGAATAGCCACAATTCTTTTGATAAAAAGCAAAGTAGAAACATTTGCTCTCCTGGATAGGAAAACTTATTAGAATGTGACTGAACTAATAATGTCTAGGATGGACTGGACTAGTGTAGCATTTGTGTAGAGTAAATAAACCAATGAAGTTGCATAGAGAGCCCAGAAACGGATTTGGCATATAGATATTTGCCTTATGTATTGATTCTTTTAAACTCTCTTTTTTAGGTTTAAGGGTACATGTGCAGGTTTGTTATATAGGTAAATTGTGTATCATGGGGGTTTGGCGCACAGATTATCTTGTCATCCGGGTGATAAGCCTAGTACCTGATCGGTAGTTTTTTGATCTGATTCTTTTCATTTGCTTTTCTACACCACTGCCAGGCATGCTCTTTGTCCTAAAATGCCCTCCTCTATAGAAAGAAATGAAACCTGATGTATTCATTAAGAGACTTAAATGTCTGACAGAGTTTGGGATGAATTAGCAATAGGCTGCATGGAGACACACACACACACACACACACACACACACAGAGCAAATAAAAACAAGATAATTCATTTCCTTATTCTTAATTCAACAGACATTTATAGAAAGCAATTATTTACCTGGTACTCTGGGTTCTAGGAATCTGTCAGTGAACCAAACAAGCAAAAATTATTTACTCTCATGGAGCTTATATTTCTTGTTTGTGAAGATAGACAATAAGCAAAATAAATTATATATGCATGCACACATATACCCACAAATATAGAAATACATATATAATACACATATGTAATGCAATTGAAAGAAATAAGCAGAAAAGAGAGTTAAGTAGCAGGAAGTTAAATAATATAAATAGGGTGGTCAGGGAAGGCATTATGAGAAGGTGACTTTTGAATAAGAACGTGGATGAATGAGGTAAGGAAGTTAGCCTTGCAGCTAATTGGGGAAAATTCCAAACAGAGGAGTGAGCACAGATGCCCCAAGGTGAGAAGGTAGCCTTCTGTGTCTGAGGAAGTGCAAGGTAGGTGTGGCTGGAGTATAGTGAAAAACAAACAGACTGAAAATGATGAGGTCAGAGAGGCTGTGGTGGACCAGATAATGTAAACTATGAAAAGATTTTTGCTTGTGCTCTGAGTGGGACTGGAATTTATTACAAAGATTGAAGTAGAAAAGTATCACAATGTAGCTCAAATAGTACAGAGATCACTATATCAGGATAGCCCACAGCATTGTTAAGAATAGTCTGGGGAGGCAACGCCACACATCTACAACCACCTGATCTTTGACAAACCTGACAAAAACAAGCAATGGGGAAAGGATTCCCTGTTTTATAAATAGTATTGGGAAAACTGGCTAGCAGTGCGCAGAAAGCAGAAACTAGACCCTTTCCTGACACCTTACACTAAAATTAACTCCAGATGGGTGAAAGACTTAAAATAAGACCTAACACCATAAAAACCCTAGAAGAAAACCTAGGCAAAACCATTCAGGACATAGGCACAGGCAAGGACTTCATGACTAAAACATCAAAAGCAATGGCAACAAAAGCCAAAATAGGCAAATGGGACCTAATTAAACTCCAGAGCTTCTGTACAGCCAAAGAAACAATCATTAGAGTGAATTGGCAACCAACAGAATGGGAAAAAATTTTAGCAATCTACCCATCTGACAAAGGGCTAATATCCAGAATCTATAAAGAACTAAAACAGATTTATTTACAAGAAAAAAACAAACAAACCCACCCAAAAGTAGGTGAAGGATATGAACAGACACTTTTCAAAAGAAGACATCTATGAGGTCAACAAACATATGAAAAAATGCTCATCATCATTGATTATTAGAGAAATGCAAATCAAAACCACATTGAGATACCACCTCACACCAGTTAGAATGGCGATCAACAGATGCTGGAGAGGATGTGGAGAAATAGGAACACTTTTACACCGTTGGTTGAAGTGTAAACTAGTTCAACCATTGTGGAAGACAGTGTGGCACTTCCTCAAGGACCTAGAAATAGAAATTCATTTGATCCAGCAATCCCATTACTGGGTATATACCCAAAGGATTATAAAACATTCTACTATAAAGACACATGCACAGGTATGTCAAAATAGCAAAGGCCTGGAACCAACCCAAATGCCCATCGATGATAGACTGGACAGGGAAAATGTGGCACATATACACCATGGAATACTATGCAGCCATAATGATGAGTTTGGGTCCTTTGTAGGGACATGGATGAACCTGGAAACCATCATTCTCAGCAAACTGACACAAGAACAGAAAATCAAACACTACATGTTCTCTCTCATAGGCGAGTGTTGAACAACGAGAACACAGGGACACAGGGAGGGGAGTATCACACACTGGGGTCTGTTGCGGGGACCAAGGGAGGGACAGCAGTGGGGTGGGGAGGTTGGGAAGGGATAATGTGGGGAGAAATGACAGATGTAGGTGATGGTCGGGATAGAGGCAGCAAACCACATTGCCATGTGTGTGCCTATGCAACAATCCTGCAAGATCTGCACATGTACCCCAGAAGCTAAAGTATAACAAAGAAAAAAAAAAGTAGTCTGGGGAGATCAGGGCCATCAATTAGAAGGTTACTTCAATGAACCTAGTCAGAGGTGACATGACTTGTCACCTGTGGTGAAAGAAAGCAGTGCAGGTGGTGAGAGGTCATCACATTTTGAAGATAAAGCAATAGGATTTTCTAATGGATCAAGTGATAAGGAATAATCAAGGATAATTTCAGAATTTTTTTGCCTGAGCAAGTGAAGAGATGGAATTGCCATTAACATTCATTTCTAAATGGAGGGGTGAAGTCACTGGGCTATGGGAGAGATCAAGAACTCAGTTTTGCATACATTAAATGTGAGATGCCTATTAGACATCCAAAGCGGATATTGAGTAGCCAATTAGATATAAGAGAACAGAAATCAGGGAATTCAGGTTAGAGATAGAAATTACCAACTCTTGGGAGGAAAAAGGAATGCAACCATAGGGAGATACATGGTTCAGTTGAAAATTATGTTTACATAACAATAATGATATAAATTACTATAATTTTGAATAATTATCTCCACAGATATATAACCATTTTGAGAAAATGGGAGAGGGAAGTAAGTTGTGAACGTGTTTGTGTGTGTGTGTTTAGTGAATTTAAGAACTAAATCTTCATCTTTCATAATAAAATTCAATAGAAATATAAAATTAAAAATCAAGTCAAATCTAATATTTTATATAAAATACGGAAGCATATTTAAAAAGAAACACAGTAGCTGCAAGTATTTCTGAAGAGAGGGAATTGCAGTTAGAAGTCTAAACTTAAAGATGACTTCATCTGTATTGAAAAGTCCTGGCAGCCTAGACATATAGTGCAATTGATTGAAGCTGAGTTCAAGTCTTGACTACTGACTTAACCATGAAATAAACTATGTCATTTCGCAGTTTTCTGTTCACATCCTCCTCCTTTAGAAAAGGAAACTAATATCTACAGCATAAGGTTGATAAAAAAGGTTAAATGAGAAAACGTCTTTATGAGATAAATACTGATATGAGGCAGCTGTTATTATATTTGATTACACATTCATCACTCTCACCAGTCTGGGTACTCTTCAAGGGGAAGGCCTACTTACCTACCTCTCCGCAGTGACTGCCACTTAGGAGTAGCTCAGTCCCTATTTTTTTCACTAATAAATTAATGCACAAACGAAGAAAAGTTTCAAGGGTCTTTGGATACATGCTGCACCCTCAGTAGCCCAGCTTCCTGGGGTCTTTGGATCATATGCCCAGTGAACCACCAGACTCTGAGGACATCTGGTCTCCCTTCCCTCCTTTTCCCCACCATATTCCCCAGCACTACTGGCTTACTGAGAAATTCTGTACTGAAGAGTCTCTTTCTAAAGCAAATACCATTGTGAGATACAATAGCAATAAACCATTTATTTAACAAGTGGAGAGGAAATCTTAGTTGTAACATTTCTCTCAAGTGTCCTTAATCCTCACCTGTAATAATCACACTGATGGTCCAAACGAGGTCCACCTATAATACGGATGATGTTAATAATTTGATCATCCTATTTTCTCAGAAATGCCAACTCTATTCCTGATATTTTCCCCAGACATGATAAAATTGGCAAAAAGTCCTTCTTAAGTGACGGATCCTACTAATAATTAGCATGCACTGTTAAAGTAACTGTTGACTGCACTTTATTTATAGATATTAACATGATAATTGAATTGGAAGTATGCCTGGAGGATGACACTTTCCAAGCTGGTCGCAGCCTTACAGGGCCATGGGATGGGGCTGGGATCAGTCCACTCCTTTTCTGTTTCTGAGTTTCCCTCAAATGCTTCTAGCTCTAATTCCCTACGACAAGCCCAAATTTGAAAAGAATTTTCTTTGGCCAATGATATGTTCAGCTAGGAATGGACAAGATAATAACATCACATTTTGTGGAAAGCTCCTTAAGGTCAACAAAAAGCATTCACATCTCTTTCTTACCTGATCTTCTCCAGTTCCCTGGTTTAAAATACCATTTATATATGAATGACTCCAGCATTTATATCTCTTCCCTGCACTGTGGACTCATATATCCAAGTGTTTTCTTATTTAGTGATCTAATAAGCATCTCAATATTAATATTTTGAAATAAAGCTAATTTTTCTTCCCTTGCTCCCAGCCTTCCTACCCTAGTTACCTGAAGGCGAGATGAATCGCAGTTTGGAAAAAAATCCTCTCAGTGACTAAAGCTAAAAATCTGGTAGTCATCATATCTCTATTCCCCCTCATCGCTTACCTTCCCACATCTGCAAGTCGTGGCATTTATCCTTCCAAAAATATCCAGAATCTGTCCAATTTTCTCCTTTTCTATAGTGCTACCCTATCTCAAGATACCACCATCTCTCTCACACACAGTACTACAGAACAATGAAGGCAAAAGGAGAAGTGAGTCCCTTGGGCAAGATGGCTGCCATGATAAAGCTAATGTCATAGGATCCTGTGTCACACACAAGGTTCACAACTGCACAGCCTAAAAGGGAGCCTCAGTTGCTTGTTTACATATCCTCATGCCTATACTGCAACATGACTCTGAGTCTTGGCTTCCCAGTCTGGTCTGATGCACTGGCACATGGGTGAGTGCTCCTAAACGGCTTCAGAAAAGGCTTGGTTCTGCTTGTGGAGATAAGGAGACATTATAGTTCCTTCCTTTCCCACATGATTAGGGTTCCTTCCTCCAAAGGCTTTTAGAGTACCAGTGGCTGGAGAGCTCCTATCTCATCTCCATCACACAAGAAGCTGCTTTTATCCTAGAGCTGCAGTGGCAAATGGGATTGACAATAACAATAACACAAAGAATTTAATGACAAGAAGAGTAATAATTGCTCAATCTCAGCAACCTTGTTGCCTTCCTGGGAAAAAAAAAAAAAAAAAAAAAAGAGGCAGCTCTAGCTTGTCTTGAATGACATGTCTAGTTTTGCTCTCCTGGGAGTTGAGTCTTTCACATTTCAAAACATGCCCTAAACAGTCAGGGAAGATGTGGTACATTTGGCAGACATCCTCTTCTGTGACACATTTAGCCAGCAATATCTCATTGAGGGCTTACCAGATACTCTGCTTTTATCAGTACTAGAGGCAGCTGGCTTATTTCTACTTCATAGGAGCCCACAGTCTAGCATGACAGGCAGAGCTTCACCACAGGGCAGTGGCCAAGGACCCTAACTGGCAGAGAGGGAAACCACATAGGTAAATGTAAAGAGCTCAGTCCTTTTCCTGGAAAAGTAAGCTCAGTGCTCATCTCGGGCATTTTATCAGTATTATTAAAAGATATGGTTTCTGAAACCCTAAAAGTCATCGAGTCCCAACAGGTTAATTACAATCAGATGATACCAGACCAACATCACTTCCTTTTTTTGACTTGGGCTATTGGACCCACATATCAGGGTGCTTTCATAGGCACAGTAAATGTGGACCTTGACACAGCATCTGGTAAGCTCTCTCTTGATATACTTACAGATGATCTGGATAAATTTAGGCCAGATGATAGTAAAATAAGGTGAATTTATAATCTAGTTTGAGAACCATAGCTAAAGGGTGCCATTAAAGATTCAACAACTTGGATTTTATCCAGTTCTGTAATTTTACCAATTGTTTAGAAGAAGAAATAGAATTTGGATATGGCACACTAGGCATAAGTACACTGGAGTCCAGAATCAAGATCCATAAAAATTCTGACAGGTAGGTAAGATCAATAAGGCCTAACAATATAAATATATCAAGATAAATTATTTGAGGGTTTAAAAGTCACTGATATAATGTCTGAAGTAGACGCAACTTAATGTATGTGAAAATAAAAGGCTTATTTTGAATCAAAATGTGATATGGCTACCAGAAACTAATTTTGCTTTAAGCCGTATCTGTAGAGGTATGGTCTGGACAGAAAGGAAGTGTACCAGCCATAAACGATTGGAGACATTAATTCTCTTCTGGTATCTTAACATAATTTTTTAATTTTTTATTTGTTGCTGGGATACTCATGTATTTTTTATTTTTTTAAATTTTGGTGTACATAGTAGGTATATATTCTTATGGGGTACATGAGATGTTTTGATACAGGCATGCAATATGAAATAAGCATATCATGGAGAATGAGGTATCCATCCCCTCAAGCATTTATCCTTTGAGTTACAAATAATCCAATTATACTTTTTAAGTTATTTAAAATGTATAAGTTATTATTGACTATAGTCACTCTATGGTGCTATCGAATAGTAGGTCTTATTTATTCTATTATTTTTTTTGTACCCATTAACCACTTCACACACCCCCAGGCCCTCACTACCCTTCCCACCTTTGGTAACCACTCTTCCACTCCCTATCTCTATGAGTTCAACTGTTTTGAGTTTTAGATCCCACAGATAAGAACATATGATGTTTGTCTTTCTGTGGCTGGCTTATTTCACTTAACATAATGATCTCCAGTTCCATCTGTATTGTTGCAAATGACAAGATCTCATTCCTTTTTATAGCCAAATAGTACTCCACTGTGTATATGTACCATATTTTCTTCATCCATCCATCTCTTGATAGACACTGAGGTTGCTTCCAAATCTTATCTATTGTAAACAGTGCTGCAACTAACATAAGAGTGCACGTATCTCTTTGATATACTGATTTCCTTTCTTTTGGGTATACACCCAGCAGTGGGATTGCTGGATCATATGGTAGCTCAATTTTTAGGTTTTTGAGGAACCTCCAAACTGTTCTCCATAATGGTTGTGCTAATTAACATTCCCACCAACAGTACACAAGCATTCCCTTTTCTCCACATCCTCACCAGCATTTGTTATTGACTGTCTTTGGGATGGGAACCTCAATTTTACACATATGTAAGCAAATAAAAGACAGTAGAGCAACCACCATGAAAGAGGGTAAAGATTACATAAGGAGCGATGAGGAACTATGAAGATTTGAAGTAAACATTCAAGAAACACAAGATTTCTGTCAGCACAAATTTGAAGGGGTGTCAGTCACACAGAAGAGGAACTAAACTTCTTCTTAATTATTTCAATTATTAGAACCAGGACCAATAATGAGGAGAAGACACAGGAAGATCCAAAATATTCTTCTCGATCACCATCTAAAACCACAGTCTGTTTGGAGTGTGTAATTGTATTTGAGGGGAATATATGGAGACTCAGAGACCAGAAATGATGACGGCTATTGAATAATTTTAATTCAGTGTCCTAGGAACACATGCACTTTAAAAGGGGATATGGGAAAAAGGAGGTGAAGCCTTTCAATCCTTGGTGTACCTAACACAAGAATTTGGGATACTGGAACCTTCTTATTTTTTTCTAACATGCTTTCCTAATAGATACTTTGAGATTCAAACATCATTCTTAAAAATCTTCCTATTTCCCCAGGGAGCATGTCTAGTCAAAGAGAATCCTTGGCTAAAGCAAACATAGCAGTTTTCAGAGTTAAAGGGCTACAGAAAAGCTTTAGCATTTAATTTGATGTTAAGAACCTATTCTGAAAAGATTTTTTATTTTATTTTATTTTTTACAAATCTACCAATTCTCAATTTGAAAAAAAATTCAAAAGTAAGTGGAGATGAAAATTTGTTTTTATTTAAAGGCCATGGGAATATCAAAGCATCCTTAGAATTGAGTGTTGTTTTCTAGCTCCGACTGCCACAGCGTGTTTTATTTGAAGAAAGGAACACATTAAGATGAGCTGGAAATAATTTTGAATTAACCTTGCATTCTCAGATTCTTCATCATCCTGAAATTTGCCATCAAAACTAAGAATTCCTGCAGTTTATTGTAGATGGGATGATGGGATTCTCTAGTAAAGATGCCTTCTAAAGGGAAGCATGGCAGCAAGTGAATTAAGTCAACATTCTCAGTAGTATAAACAATAATAAAGAAAAAGGCAATATTTTTATTCTACCATGGCTGAAGACTTGCTCCATGGATAATCATAGGACATAGGATTGTTTTTTTTTTTCTTATTGTTTGGTTTTTAAATGCTTCACTGGAGAGGAGCACTATGCACCTCCCTCAACCCTCTCCTCCATCTCTATAAATTGCTCCTCCATCACTATTACCATGTAACTCTTAGAGCATAGTACTTGGATCACCAAGTCATGTTCATTCTAACTGTAAAATGTATGTTGATTACAACTCTTCTCCATTCCCCTCACATCAGTCTCTGAAAGATTATTCAGGAACAATTTACCTCTTCCAATGCATCCTCTGTGTAAACACAGATCTGATCATTTCACTCCTAGCTTAAATCCTTCCATGGATATTGGGTGCTCTTAGGTTAAATTCCAAACCTCTCAGCATATTACATAAAAGACAACTTTTCCAGCAGTTCTTTCTCCTAACATACTCAATCCTCCAATCAGGCTAAACTATTCTTAACCCCCACACCCACTTTCTGACTCATCACAAACCTTCCCTTTCATTTCTTTGTGTGCTGTTTCTTCCTGAATAACTCCTGCTCACTTCTCTGCTGGTAAATTTTTTTTTTTTTAATCTTTGAAGACCTAGACCCCTCTGTGCAATCTTCAGGGCATCTTCTAGCCTGTACTTGCTGCTTTGGTAATTCTTTGTCTGTATCCCTGTTACCACATAGAATGTGAGATATTTGCGACTCTGAGATGCTGAAGGCAGAAGCTGTATCTTCTTCCTTTTGGTACTTCTACCTTGGGCCATGGCCTTTTTAGAGAAGAATCCAGAGTCAGAGAGGCTAATTAACTTGTCCAAGCTCACATAGCTAATTAGTGCTGAAGCCATGCCCTAACCAGGCAGTCTGACTACAGAGCCTATAGCACTTCCAAGTGGGGAGCCCATGCATAGACCAAGAAGCTTTTAGGGGGCAGTAAAGAGGGAAGTGGCTATGTTCTCTTCTTTTGTGTGCTGGAGATCTGAGGGAACCTGGAGGAGCGAAACTGGAAATTAAATGTCTCCAAATTCTTCCCTTTTCCACACAATGTTCCCACCCTGTGGAAGGGCCAAGAGATGGCCTTCCCTCTCACCTTTCATCGCAGGAACTTGTTTTTGCTTTTGAAGCTGGTGGGGAAAAGAAAAAAAAATAAAGAAAGAGAAGCTACCTTGACTAAATTCTGTTTGAGAACTAGGGCAAATGATGCTTTAGTAAAAGAGGATCTGCCTTTCCTCCAAGCACAAGCATCAGAGGACACTTCCCTCTGGGTCCAATGCAATTTCCTAACACTCTTTAGGGAAACAAAAGATTTTTCCAGTAAAAGGTAGCTTAAGCATAATCAAGGCTTTTCAGATATGCTTCAAATAGAGACAATAATAATTCTCTCTCACTCTCTTTCTAGTGAAATAAACTCATATATGTAAAGTTTTTAGCACAGTGTCTGAAATACATATATGTTAACTAATTCTCTGGGTTATACCCTCACCTCCTAGAACAGTGCCTGGCATAGAGTGGTCCATAACTAGTCAACTCAGTATATTAATGGATGAATAGCAATGGTCTCTACAGGAAGGGAACAATAGGTTGAACAGGGACAGTTGAGACCAGGAACTTCTCTCCTTCTCTTCACCAGCTCAACTCTCATTCAAGAATGCTCTTATGTTGTGATCTACAGACTAGATGAAGGAGATACAAACATGCTAGAGGCATTTTCTATGTTGTGGACATAATTATACAGGAAATAAAATAAATAAGGTAACCTTTTAAAATGAAATGGGCTTGGGAACTGCAGGGAATGATCACATATCATCAAAGAGGTTGAACAATTTGTCCATGGTCACAAAGTTCACCAGGGTAAAAAATCAGCATAGAAGATACTTTCCATCCCAGTATGTTCTCTCTGACCCTAAGTCTTCATTAAAAGGTGGTCATTTTTAGAATGTGTTAAAAAATCCTATTAGAATTTTAGAACAAGCCTCCCATTTCAACTCCTGGGATGCAGCAGAAGTCTGCAGTTTGCTTTACTAAATGCTGTGTTAGAGATTCACAGGCCTTTCTACAAAGAGTAAGTCAACTGCTACAGGGAATCTACTTCTTGGTAACAGCCCAAGTTCATTCCATATGTTGAGATGGTTTGGCTGACAAACTTGGGCATCAGATTTGCCCTGATGATCTGGGGATTTCCATGACTTAGTCTACGGTGAAATCTGCTCTTCTTTCTGTATCTCTCATTTACTAAGGACATGAGCTAAGGCAGCTTTGTAGGAGGTTGGGGAGAATCTAGACATGTTGAAGAAAAAAGAAGAGGGAGAGAGCAAGGAAGAGCGAAAGAGAAGAGGCAGAGAGAAGAAGAGGGAGAGAGGGAAAAAGAGAAATAGGTAGGTTTTTATTTTAAATTTTTTCATTTATTTATTGAATAATTATTTGTTGAATACCTACCATGTACCATGAATTATACTAGGTGCTGGGAATACAAAGCAGAGGTGAATGAGAATGTGTGACATAGTAGAGTTGTCATTCAAGTTGCCATTCTAGAACTTAGACAGTTAACAAATTAAATAAGTAAACTATATTGTATATTAAATGATGAAAAGTGTTACTCTAAAAAAGGGAGCTAGGACGCAGCAAAAAGAAATACAATTTTAAGTAGAATGGTCAGGGAAGACCTCGGAGATCTAAGAAGAGACCTGAAGGAAGTGAGGAAGCAAGCCATGTGATAATTAGGTGGAGGTGACTCAGGCAGGGAAAACGGCCCTGAGCAACAGCATGGAGACTAGTGTGGCTGGAGTAGAGAAACTATCATCTCAGCCCCAAAACTCCTTAAGCTGATAAGCAACTTCAGCAAAGTCTCAGGATACAAAATCAATGTGCAAAAATCACAAGCATTCCTATACACCAATAATTGACAGAGAGCCAAATCATGAGTGAACTTCCATTAAAAATAAAATACCTAGAAATACAACTTACAGGACCTCTTCAAGGGGAACTACAAACCACTGCTCAAGGAAATAAGAGAGGACACAAACAAATGGAAAAACATTCTATGCTCACTGATAGGGAGAATTAATATTGTAAAAATGGCCATAATGCCCAAAGTAATTTACAGATTCAATGTTATTCCCATCAAGCTGGCATTGACTTTCTTCACAAAATTAGAAAAAAAAAATACTTTAAATTTCATATGACACCAAAAAGGAACCCATATAGCCAAGACAATCCTAAGCTAAAAGAACAAAGCTGAAGCCATCACACTACCTGACTTTAAACGATACTACAAGGCTTCAGTAACCAAAACAGCATGATGCTGGTACCAAAACAGATATACAGAACAATGGAACAGAACAGAGGCCTCAGAAATAACACCACACATCTACAACCATCTGATCTTTGACAAACCTGACAAAAACAAGCAATGGGGAAAGGATTCCCTATTTAATAAATGGTGTTGGGAAAACTGGCAGAAAACTGAAACTGGACCCCTTCCTCACACCTTATGCAAAAATTAACTCAACATAGATTAAACACTTAAACATAAGACCCAAAACCATAAACACCCTAGAAGAAAACCTAGGCAATACCATTCAGGACACAGGCATGGGCAAAGACTTCATGACTAAAATACCAAAAGCAACTGTAACAAAAACTAAAATTGACAAATGGAATCAAATTAAACTAAAGAGATTCTGCACAGCAAAAGAAACTATCACCAGAGTGAACAGGCAAAACTACAGAATGGGAGAAAATTTTTGCAGTCTATCTTTCTGACAAAGGGCTAATATCTAGAAGCTACAAAGAACTTAAACGAATTTACAATAAAAAAACAACCCCATCAAAAAGCGGGCGAAGAATATGAACAGACACTTCTCAAAAGAAGACAACAAACATATGAAAAAAGCTCACAATCACTGGTCGTTAGAGAAATGTAAATCAAAACCACAATGAGATACCATCTCACGCCAGTTACAATGGCAATTATTAAAGTTAGGAAACAACAGATGCTGGAGAGGATGTAGAGAAACAGGAATGCTTTTGCACTGTTAGTGGGAGTGTAAATTAGTTCAACCATTGTGGGAGACAATGTGGGGATTCCCCAAGGATCTAGAACCAGAAATACCATTTGATCCAGCAATCCCATTACTGGGTATATACTCAAAGGATTAGAAATCATTCTACTAGAAAGACACATGCACATGCATGTTTATTGCAGCACTATTCACAATAGCAAAGACTTGGAACCAACCCAAATGCCCATCAGTGATAGACTGGATAAAGAAAATGTAGTACATATACACAATGGAATACTATGCAGCCATAAAAAATGAGTTCATGTTCTTTGGAGGGACATGGATGAAGCTGGAAACCATCATTCTCAGCAAACTAACACAGTAACAGAAAATCAAACACTACATGTTCTCACTGATAAGTGGGAGTTGAACAACGAGAACATATGGGTACAAGGAGGGTAGCATCACACACCGGGGCCTGTGGAGGTGTGGGGGACAAAGGGAGGGATAACATTAGGAAAAATATCTAATGTAGATGACGGGTTGATGGGTCCAGCAAACCACCATGGCACATGTATACCTATGTAACAAACCCACACGTTCCACACAGGTATCCCAAAACTCAAAGTGTAATAATAATAAAAGACCTCTCTAAGACAGTCTAGAAAAATGTGAAAAGAATGTTGGCAATGTTCATCAGGAAGCCTCTCCCCCAAACCAAGAGTCCCAACTACAACAATTGCAGGCATCTCCCTCCAAGGTCTCCAACAGAGAAGAAGGGAAGGCTTTCCCACCCGCCAGGTAATTTCAAACATCTGGAGGAGGGAGTCCACGTATCAGTCTGAGTTATGTGAAACTGCCATTTTCGTAGGTTGAAACTGGTGGAATATGGGGAGTTTCATATAGTTCAACCTATTATACGGCTCAAGGTCAGTAGAACTGTGTTTACTGCTGCCCTAGGTACACCATGCAGCTTAGTTCAGGAGGACTTCTTCCAAAATAAAATGCAAATCTGAACAACTCAGGGCATCCTGAGACAGAGACAAAGCCTATGCTTGGCAGCAGGGGGATCAAGAGCTGTTTCCAGAGCAGGTAAAACAGGAAGCCTTAGGACACTCCAGAGCTTAACACATGCCAGTACAACAATGTAGGAAGAGGATAGGTGACGTGGGGAAAATCTCTCAAGGATGAAATAGGGGAATGGGAATGATAACATGTGTAGCTGATTTATTAAAATATATATTCCAGAGGAGAAAATAATAACAATGCTCCAATTCTTCTATTAACTTTAGTATAACCCTGAAACCAGTATCAGACAAAGATGCACAAAACAAGGAAGCACATCTATCAAAACCGTAACAACCAAGGATGCAAACAAAACTATAGGCCAATTCTTATGTGAATACAACTTTAAAATACTATATAATATATTAATGAATAAAATCTATCAGTATTAAGAATATACCTTGGCCAAGTAGGATTTGTCCCAGAGGCATGGATATTTCAAAATTTGCAAATTAGGAAAATAATAAATCACATTAATGAACTGAAGGAGAAAAATTATGCAAATATCTCAATAGAAAAAAATATTAGAGAATATTTAGCATCCATTCCTAATAAAAATAAAACCTAATACTGTAACACTGATGACATTATCATTATATTCAGAATCAGTATCAGCTGTCACTCCTATTTTCAACAGTTTGGGAGGTTCCAGCTAATTCAGTAAAATAAGAAAATATGTAAAAGGTAAAATTTTGGCAAAAAAAAAGCAAATATGTAATTCTTCAAAGAGCATATAATTGCTTAGCTGGAAATCCAATATAACCAAGTGAAAAACTATGGAAACTAATGAGACCAGTGGATAATAAGTATTTAAAAATAAAGAATTCCTACAAATTACAAATCTGAAGACACAACTAAAACATAAATAAAAATGGGAGGAAAAAAAAAGGAGTGCCTGAGGCCAGGAGTTCGAGACCAGCCTGGGCAACACAGAGAAATTTCCCCCTCTACAAAAGAATTTTAAGAAATCACCTGCCTGAGCCATGTAGTGAGATCTCATCTCTATAAAAATTTTAAAAATTATCTAAGCATTGTGATGCATGACTGTAGTTCCAGCTACTCTGGAGGCTGAGATAGAAGAATTGTTTAAGCCTGGGATGTGGAGGGGACATTGAGCTGAGACTGTGCCACTGCATTCCAGCTGGGGTGACACCTTGTCTCAAAAAAAAAAAAAAGTGGATGCAGTGGCATGCCCCTATAAAATAATCCTAGCTACTTGGGAGGTTGAGGTGGGAGGATCGCTGGAGCCCAGGAGTTTGAGGTTGCAGTGAGCTGTGATGGTGCTGGTGCTGCTGTACTTCAGCCTGGGTGAGAGGTGAGGTCTTATCTCCAGGAAAAAAAAAAGAGAGAAAGAGAAAAGAAATGGGCAAAAACCATAAATTTAATCAAAGAAGATAGACAATATGGCACTCATCATTAGTCATATAGAAAAATCACAATGAAATGTCATCATCAGAATGGCTAAAATAAAAAAGATGACAACATCAAATGCTGATAGGGATGTGAAGCAACTAGAACTCACATCACTGCTGGTGGGAATGTAATATAAGAACAACCACTTTGAAAAGATATTTGCATTTCTTATAAACATGAATCTATCCTATAATCAAGGATTTCTACTCCTTGGTATTTACCCAAGAGAAATAGAAACATAAGTCCACACATAGACTTCTACAAGAATCATCATAGCAGCTGTATTCATATTAGCAAGAAAACAAAAACTGGAAACAACCCAAATGTCCAAGAGCAGAGAAATAGGTAAACAAATTCTGGTATATTCATACGGGATAATATTATTTGGCAACAAAAAAGGAATAAATTACTGATACATTCACAGCATAAACATCAAAGGCATTATGGTGAGCAAAAGAATCCTCCACACACATAAAAATATGAAGTGCAAGAAAAGGAAATCATATGATAGAAGTCAGAAAGTAGCTGTTTTGGGGGTACTGACTGGAACAGGGCATAAGAAAACTTTCTAGGTGATGAAAATGTTCTATACAACGTTTGTTTTAGATGGTGATCATATGTGTGAACGCAAATGTCAAAACTCATTAAACTGAGTGCTTAAGATGTATGCATTTTATTAAATGTAAATGCTACCTTAATATAAAGACAGCTTTCTTTTATATATACTAGTGGAAAAGGGATTTAAGAAATTTTTAAAAATCCCATTCTCAATGGCGGCAAAAATATAAAGTACACAGAAAAAAAAATCTTTAAAATTATGAATCTAGATTTTTTAAGTTTACAAAATTTTATTAGATGATTATTTTAAAAGAATGGAGTAAGTGGAAACAGTCTATGCTCTTGGAAGGAAATATTTAATATTGTAAAGATGTTCATTCATAACAAAATTATATGTAAGTGAATTCCAGAGCAAGAACACTATTTATTTTAAACATATTTTCTAATTGATTTAAAGGTTTATTTGCAAGATCAGATGGATGAAACAATCAATCTCTTTATCATTTATAAGAATAAGATGAGGGATTTATCTTCCTGGATAGTAAAGTGTATTACTAAGAGGCTTTAATTACAATATTGGCATACTGCTAACAGAAAAGTGAAGATCAATAGAAAAAACACAAAGTACAAAAATCTATCAAACTATACAGCAAAGTCTATGTTGGTACATAAGTTTCTCAAAATAAAAGGAATACAAATGCATAGAAACTGAAAACATAGATGTTACAAAGGGATTTCTATTCTCTAAGAACTAAAAAGTCTATTCAAACCCCAATCACATATGACTTTAGTAACATACTTTTTAACAATACATTCCCAGCATTTCCTTTCGTTCACAATAGATACCATAGTCAACACACTTATTGTGAGACAGTGTCTGTTTGAGGACAACAGTGAGTAGCTTTCAAATTCTAATTATCTCCATGTTTATCCCAATTTGATAAATTTTTGAGGCTTATTAATTATGGTAAATATCAGCACTTTTCAATATTCCACCTTCCTTGTGCATGTGTTTTCTTTTGAGCAGGCATATAGAGTTGCTTTTTTAAAAATTTGATTTGTTGAGACATAATTTATATCCCATAAAATCTACCTGTTTTAGGTGTAAAATTTAATAAATTTTAGCATGCTTTCTGAATTTTCCAACCATCACCACAGTCTAATTTTGGAATATTACCATCACCTTAAAAAAGAACTTCATTCCCATTTACAGTCACTATCTATTCCCACCCCTAGTCCTAACCACTAATCTACTTCAAATCCCTATATATTGCATGTTCTGTTGTGTCTGTCCTCAAAATAGGGGAAAAATAAAACAGTCTTTAAAAAAATTATATAAATGACACAAATCAGATGAAGATGAAAATACTTCTATAAGTGACTTGTTTCAGCAATGCCACTACGAAATAGTTTTCAAGTGCTTTATCAGCAGATGCATCATTTAACATTTGCAGAGACCTGGAAGAGATTGGAGACTATTATTCTAAGTAAAATAACTCAAGAATGGAAAACCAAACATCAGATGTTCTCACTGATATGTGGGAGCTAAACTACGAGGACAAAGCCACAAGAATAATAAAATGGACCTTGGGGACTTGGGCGTAAGAGTGGGAGTGGGACTAAAAATATGGTGCCATGTATACTGCTTGGGTGACAGGTGCACCAACATCTTACAAATCACCATTAAAAAGCTTACTCATATAACCAGATACTACCTGTACCCCAATAACTTATGGAAAAATAAAATAAATTTGAGAAATAAATAAGAAAAAGAGAACTGTAAATTTTCAATATTCATGTGAATTTATGTGACGTCTTTGTGTGTGTGTGTGCATATGTGTGTGTGTGGTGTGTATAAATATGGAGAAACAAAGTTAACAAGCCTATATTTCTTTTAAAAAAAACCATTATCCAGAAAACTGTCTGGCCATATGCAGAAAACAGAAGCTGGACCCCTTCCTCACATCTTATACAAAAATTAAGATGGATTAAAGACGAATATAAAACCCAAAACCATAAAAACCTTAGAAGAAAACCAAGGCAATACCATTCAGGAAACAGGCATTGGCAAAGACTTCATGACTAAACACCAAAAGCAATTGCAATAAAAGCCAAAATTGACAAATGGGATCTAATTAAACTAAAGAGCTTTTACACAGCAAAAGAAACTATCAACAGAGCAAATAGGCAACCTACAGAATGGGAGAAAAGTTTTGCAAACTACCTATCTGACAAAAGTCTAATGTTCAGAATCTGTAAGGAACTTAAATTTACAAGAAAAAACCAACCCTATCAAAAAGTGGGCAAAGGATATGAACAGACACTTCTCAAAAGAATACATTTCTGCAACTAATAAACATGAAGAAAAGCTCATTATCACTGGTTGTTAGAGAAATGCAAATCAAAACCACAATGAGATACCATCTCACACCAGTTACAATGGCGATTATTAAAAAGTTAGAAAACAACAGATGCTGAGAGGATGTGGAGAAATAGAAACACTTTTATACTGTTGGTGGGAGTGTAAATTAGTTCAACCATTGTGGAAGACAGTGAGGAAATTCCTCAAGGATCTAGTACCAAAATACCATTAGATCCTGCAATCCCATTACTAGGTATATGACCAAAAGACTATAAATCATTCTACTATAAAGACACATGCACACGTATGTTTATTGCAGCACTATTCACAATAGTAAAGACTTGGAATCAACCCAAATGCCCATCAATGATAGACTGGATAAAGAAAATGTGACACACATACATCATGGAATACTACACAGCCATAAAGAAGAATGAGTTTGTGTCCTTTGCAGGGACATGGATGTAGCTGGAAGCCATCATTCTCAGGAAACTAACACAAGAACAGAAATCAAATACCGCATATTCTCACTTACAAGTGAGAGTTGAACAGTGAGAACACACGGACACAAGGGAAGGGAACATCACACACCGGGGCCTGTAAGGGGGTGGGGAGCAAGGGTAGGGAGAGCATTAGGACAAATACCTAATGCCTGTGGGGCTTAAAACCTAGATGATGGATTGATAGGTGAAGCAAACCACCATGGCACATGTATACCTATGTAACAAACCTGTGCATTCTGCACATGTATCCCATAACTTAAAGTAACAACAACAACAACAAAATACCCTCATTAACCGAAAGTCAGATTTGGCTAATAAAAAGCAGATGATATAAAAGGTCAAATGTGCAGATTGACAAAAGGTAAAAATACAAGTATGTGTTACATGCTAATATTGGTAGTTTAGGAAATGTTAGTTTATTCAGATGGATTGAGATAACTTATTATTTGTAGAAAATTAGTTAAGATCATTAGGTTATACTTTTACCAAATTAATTCCAACTGGATTCAAATTTTAAAGCAGTTATCGCATTTTAGATTGTGGCCTCTGGAGTCAGACTACCTAGGTTAGATTGCAGGGTCTGCCGCTCACTATCTGACTAAATCACTTAACTATTTGTGGTTCAGTTTCTTGTTTTGTACAATGAGTTCTAGCAATATGTGCCTTATAGGGTTTTTGTGATGAATAAAGATTATATACAAAGCTCTTAGAAGGGCCTGACAAATGGTTAGTGTTAACTCAGTAAATGTTAGTTCTTAATGTTGTTATTGTTAATACAGGCAGTTTTTATAATCTCAGGAATGAGGGTCTGGGTTGGAGGAGCATTCTAAGCATAAATCCAAAGGTAGAAATTCCAATGGAAAAACATGTTGTATCTGAATACATAAACATAGAGATATCGAAATGCAAACAAAGTCTGATACCTTTAATTTCAAAGAGATCTTAAAAATTACTAAGAAAAAACATAAATCCCAATACAAAAATAAGTAAAAAAATGAGGTGAGTCACAAAAGAAGAAAAGGAAATGCCTTAAATAAACTTACAAAAAGATGTTTAAATGCATCAGTGTTATAATAAACACAAATCACATCAAAATAATCATGCCGTAATTTGTCTATTACATTAATAAGCAATGAAATTATGATAACAGAAAAAATCTGGGAGGTCTACACTAAACAAAAGGAGAACTATAACAACGAAAGCAAAAATGAAAGCAGCTATGCAGATGGTCTCCTGGAAAGAAGGGTGATGAAAGGGCATTTGCTGCCTTCTTTATACGTTCATATATACTAGAGCATGAAATATCAACAAGAATCAGGTATAATATCTATAAACCATAAGTTTACTGTACATATATTTATTCACAGAAATTTACAATATATTAAAGCTAATTCAATAACGATAATAAATGTTTATGAGGGAGAATTGAATCTGGCAGTTGAACACAACCTGGGGAACTATAAAATAGTCTAGACCAGTTGTATCAATATATGATCAAAAGTTATAAAATATATGTAACATTTGGCCCCAAATTTCTATTTCTTGGACTTGAGGAAACAATTAGACAATGTAAAAGAAATATATATGTGGATTTACATCACAGCATAAAGCCAAAAACTATAGCAACTCAATTATTAATCACTAGAGGACTGATTAAAATATATAATAGTAATAAACATGAAATGGAATAATAGCCAGGATTATGACTTAAAATTAAGATATGTATGTTTATTAATTTTGATGTCTAAAATAGATGTGGATGTTCATTAATTAATGTGGGTGTCTTTTAATTAACTCTATGAAAAAATGCTCATCATCACTGGTCATTAGAGAAATGCAAATCAAAACTACATTGAGATACCATCTCTCGCCAGTTACAATGGTGATCATTAAAAAATCTGGAGACAACAGATGCTGCAGAGGATGTGGAGAAATAGGAACACTTTTACACTGTTGGTCGAAGTGTAAACTAGTTCAACCATTGTGGGAGACAGTGTGGCGCTTCCTCAAGGACCTAGAAATAGAAATTCATTTGATCCAGCAATCCCATTACTGGGTATATACCCAAAGGATTATAAATCATTCTACTATAATGACACATGCATACGTATATTCATAGTGGCACTGTTTACAATAGCAAAGACCTGGAACCAACCCAAATGCCCATCGATGATAGACTAGACAAGGAAAATGTGGCACATATACACCATGGAATACTATGCAGCCATAAAAAACAATGAGTTTGTGTCCTTTGTAGGGACATGGATGAATCTGGAAACCATCATTCTCAGCAAACTGACACAAGAACAGAGAATCAAACACCACATGTTCTCACTCATAGGCAGGTGTTGAACAATGAGACAATGTTGACACAGGGAGGGGAGCAACACACATTGGGGTCTGGTGGGGGGGGAATAGGACAGGGACAGTGGGGGGAAGGGAGGTTGGGGAGGGATAACATAGGGAGAAATGCCAGATATAGGTGACGGGGGGATGGAGGCAGCAAACCACATTGCCATGTATGTGCCTATACAACAATCCTGCATGATCTGCACGTGTACCCCAGAACCTAAAGTACAATTATACATATATATATATATATATATATATGACTTCAGAATACATTGTGATCAGTTTTCTATGACATTAAATATTCTTGCACAAAATCGTTTTCAGTGGCTGCTGAGTATTCCACCAGGGAGATGAAGGATGATTTAATTATTGACTCTTCTGTTGTTGGCTATTATAAACAATTCTGGAAATAAAAATTCTTTTGTTGAAACAAAGGGTTTTTATTAAGAGAAAAACATCAGATTACAAAGAAGTATGCATAGAGTGATCTCAGGTTTATTGAATAAATGTATGCATATTTATGTTTATTTCTAAGTATTGAAAAATATCCTAAAGTACATACCCCAACATATTAGCAGATTGTTAGATTAAGACTGCATAGGTAGAGAGGGGCCAGGACATGAGAATTCAGGAGGTTAGAAGAACAGTCTGTGTGAGAGAGCAATCCATTTGCAGACGAAGGCCCAAAACCCAGGGATTTCAGAGCTTAGAGAAACCACTGGCAATAAAGGGACCAAGATAAGTTATCAACATGTCCTCATGGCTGAGCAGCAAGGAATCATGGGAGCCAGGATTAGAGAGTCATGTGGTCAGATGGGAGCATCCGGAGGACAGCCAAGCCACAGTCACATTTCAGTCCCTTGAAGGGTAACTAACGAAGGCAAGTAGGACTTTCTGCAAGGGCAATTACAAGGCAATAAGGTACATCAGCAGAACAGGGGTCAGTAATCAGTATCAGTGTCCCAAATTAGAGGACGGTTTGTGGTTAGAGCTGGATGGGAAGGAAAAAACCTGATATCTATCAACAGTAAATACGATCCAACCCTGCTCACATATTTCACAATTTTAAGTCATTTTGGTAACTAAAACAATAACTACAGCAACTAGAAAAAGCAAAATTAAAACAGGTATGAAGTTCCTGGAAAATGCCAGTAAACAGAAAGCAATGAGAACAAGAGGCCAATGAAAATGGTTGGTGAAAATACTCTGAGAAGAAAGTCCAATTAGCTAATTCATTCATTTAGTTTTATAAAATTGTCACCTATACAATGTCAGGCATGGCAGGAGGTGTTAGGCTTTGTGTTGAGCAAAGACAAACAAAAGCGTCCCCTGACCTTGCAGAATTCCAATTCAGTTTGCTCAGAAGTCCACATGAAATACCAACTACAGTTAAATAAACAAAATGTACATGATATCAGAACCTGATGTACTCTGAAGTCTTAAAAATAGTTTTAGACTCAAAAAGACAGAAAAGGAGAAAGTTAAGGCTTTCTTCCTTTCAGCTGAGAAAATACTAAAAAAGTTCTCTCCTCTATAAATTGGGAGGGGAATACATCTTTTATTCCATCTTCGATTTTTTTTAGACTGGAGTGTTTATTTTCCCAATGAATCATTTGTTCCCATTTCCCCACCACATCTTAAAAATTTCTAAGTAATTTCATCAGTTTTTTTTTTTTTCCACAGTCATGAAGACAAAATGCTCCATTATCAGAGCTTCCCATTTCATAAGCCTTCTAGTCATGGAGGGTTTCACTGTGCAAGGGAGTAAAGGCAGAATATGTGCGGGGTGGGCCTGGGAGGAGGGGTCTGGATGCCTGAGGATCTCACTCAGACACATCGGGACACAAATTGAGACCCCTAGCAACCCGTAAAACCTGTCTGGGAGGCAAGTCTTAACTGCCTGGGCAAAGGTTCAGTTTAGGACAGATTCTTTTTTCTTTCCTTTTTCCCTCTAGCATTTGCTCCCTCATCCATCTGTCACAGCTGCAGAGCTCCCCAGCCATGAAGGAATCTGACCCCAAATTCTATTTTAGTCCTAGTGGTGCTTTGCATTTATCAGAAATAAATGCAACCGCTGAAGACAACTAATTCTGCTCAGGCAGGTTAGAGTTTTCAACTGGGTCACAAAAGGATCTTAAATATCCACATGAACTGTAATAAGGCCAATGAAGAGACAGCGGAGAATTTCCAACTAGCCAGTGAAAAACTGGAGGAGATAATTTGTCTTTGTCCTACTCTTTTAATTTTTCAAATTAGTGTCAGTTTTAAAGTCAAACAAATCTGGGGCTCAGTCCCAGCTCTGCCATCTGTATGGCATACACCCCAGCCATATGAGTTTGGGTAAATTATTTAACATTTGTTTCTTTACCTGTAGAATGAGAATAACCATATTTATTGGACTTTTGGTAGGCATTAGGAATAATATGCCCCTGACACCAGAAATTGAACAAAATGTAGCTATGTATTGATTGACTTGGCCTCCTATTCCTTCTCAAAGCTCTGACCTTTATACGTTATCAGAAAATGACTTTGCTTCTGACTTCATGTAGAAAACAGAAATCATTAGACAGAAACTGCCTTAACTTGCTGCCAATGTCACTACAAAGAGGTCTGCATCTTTATCCTTCTTCCAGTGTTGGAAGATGTTCTTCTCATCCTATGAAGTAGGATGAATACCCCACCCCACTAAGCTTTCTCAGAAATTCAGTGGATCATCTTTGCTGTCCCCATTCTTCAGTCTTTTCTTTCCCACTGGATTCTCTGTATTAATATTGAAACATATACTCTATTTTTTAATAAACCTCTTCCTTGAAAGCATGGCCCTCTCTCAGCTATTGCTTGTCATTTTCTTATCTTATCTGGCTAAATTTTTCTAAAATCCTGTTTAAAAGAAATAACTAATTCCTTATCTTTCACTTGTTCCTCAGCTCACTTTTATCTGGGACAGGCACCCAGGGCTCTACCTAAATTGCTGTCACCAATGTGCTCCTATGTTGCTGAACAGACACCTCTCCATTCTCATCCTGAGTTCTCAGTTGTATCTGTTATAAGTGTCACTCCCTCCTTGTGAAAACACTGATTTCTCCTGGATTCCATGATGTTAGAGTCTCTTGCTTCTCCTTTTTGACTCTACCTTTTCATATTCCTTTGGGGAAGCTTCTACTTCATTGGATCTTTAAATATAAGAATTTTTCATGGCTTGGGACCAGGCACTGCTTTCTTTTCACTCTAAAACCTCTAAGATGATCCTTTCCTAAACTTTCAATACATTCAATGTAAAGACTTATCTTTGTGTTTCAAACCCATTTATCTAACAGCCTATACAGTGTCACCCCTTGGATGGTGTACAATTTTGTGCATTCACTATGCACAAAGTTGAATTCATGATGTTCTGCTTTAAAGATGTTTCATTTCTGGTATTCTACATTTCAGTAACAGTATTGCCATTTACCTAGATGTTAATGCCAGAAATCTGAGCAACATCATTTTCCTGAGTTCTTGATGTTAAAAGTGCTCAATTTAATTGGACAATGTGAGTAAGGTGGGGAAAATTTAGGCTAGTTGTTTTTCCACTAATTTCTCTAGCTAGTCCAGTGAAGTCATTCTGTAATAGCAAGAGTAGATTCCAGGACACTAATTAGAAGGTTACGAAAAAAAATTAGCAGAGAAATGATAGTATCTTGGGCCCAGACAGTAGTAGTAGAGACTCAAGGTAAATGTGCAAAATGAGATTCACAGACACTGATGACTCATGGAATGTTTGAGAATAGCAAAAGAAAGGTACAACAGAGCTGTCCCAAGTTTCTGATATAACTGATGAAATAAAGACATGGTGGATGACCAAAAACAACAAAAAAAGCCCAGTTCAATAAATGGCAAGGAAAAAAGAGACAAAAATTAACATATTAACTAGAAAGCAAAATATAATAAAATGGTAGAAATAAATCCATATATATGTCAGCCACGGCAATGTATGTAACTGGTTACATCTTCAATTAAAAGATAAAACTGGTTGGATTTTAAAATCTAATTCTATGTTATTTACAAGAGAATTCTAAAATATAACAACATGTTAACGTTGAAAGTAATGAAATATATGATAGAAGTACTAACCAAAAGTTCACATATTGTTGGAAAGCATAGTCTTCAAGGTGAAAAACATCTTCTGGGATAAAGAAAGTATGGCATACCCTACCCATTTTTCGGCCTAACATTCTTCAATTTCCCTTCTTCCTGACTAATGGAACTTCAATTAGGTTTGGGGCACCAATGGGCCCAGTTTAAAATATTAATTTTTCTAGGGCTGGGCACGGTGACTCAAGCCTGTAATACCAGCACTTTGGGAGGCCGAGGTGGGCGGATCACGAGGTCAAGAGATCGAGACCATCCTGGCCAACATGATGAAACCCTGTCTCTACTACAAATTCAAAACTGAGCTAGGCATGGTGGTGTGCACCCGTAGTCTCAGCTACTCCAGAGGCTGAGGCAGGAGAATTGCTTGAACCCCGGAGGCGGAGGTTGCAGTGAGCCGAGATTGTGCCACTCTACTCCAGCCTGGCGCCTGGTGACAAAGTGAGACTCTGTCTCAAACAACAACAACAACAACCACCTAATTTTTCTAGACTATTTGCATCAAGGATGATCAGTGACCGTTTCTGGACAGAATTATGTAGGTGGAAAACTACTGGAGCTGGGTGTGGTGGCTCATGCCTGTAATCCCAGTACCTTGGGGGGCTGGGGCAGGAGGATCACTTGAAGCCAGGAATTCAATACCAGCCTGGCCAACATGGTGAAACCCATCTCTACTAAAAATACAAAAATTAGCCAGGCGTGGTGGTGCAGGCCTATAGTCCCAGCTTCTCAGGAGGCTGAGGCAGGAGAATCACTTGAACCTGGGAGGCAGAGGTTACAGTAAGCCGAGATCGCACCACTGCACCCAAGCCTGGGTGACAGAGGGAGAATCCATTTAAAAAAAAAAAAAAAAAAGCAAGAAAGAAATCTACTGTACTTTGGGGTAGGCTATTATTTTCCTGATAGCATACGGCTTTTGTGTTTCAACCTTCTACTATCTTCTTATGTGTAATGCCAAGTTGATGCTGGGGGAAGGGGAGCCATTCAAAGACCATAAATTTGAAAGTAAAATTGCAAGAATGGTGGAATAGGAAATTAGAATGTTATGAGTCTTTGAAAACTAACTTGAGGAGCATGACCAGCTCTGAGCTATTACTAAATTTCTTATTTCTTGAGAAAAATGTAATTCTCTTACTAAGCCACTCTGGTTGATTTTCCATAACATCCAGCTGATCTCATTTCCAGCTGACATAATGATATAAGGAACAATTTGCCAGGAAGATATAATGACCCTGAACCAGCATGTATTTGCAAGAAAGAGAAATCAACAAATTCACAATCATGGAGGGAAATTATAATACACTTCTTTCTGTAAATGATAACCGAGGCAGACAAAATATATAAGAATATAGATCATTTGAACAACACAATTAACAAGCTTCATCTAAGAAACGCATGGAATCCTGAATTCAACAACAGGAGAGAATACATCTTTTTAAGGAACCATGGAACAGTTATAAAAAGTTGACTACATGCAAGGCTACAAAGTAAGTCTCTGTTAATCCAAATAACTGGTATTCTTCAGAGAATGTTCTAAAATGAAAATTCCCTATGAGTATAAGTCAAAGATAAAATGTCAAACAAGTCCACAGATTTGGAAGTTCAAAAACACACTTCTAAATTACCAGTTAAAACAAGGATTATTATGAGAATTAGGAGCTACTCAGAACTGATGACCTACAAGATGCAATAAAAGATCACCTCAAAAAGTTGGAAAAAATACTGAACCACACCAAAAAACAAAAGTCAAAACAAAATAGAAGGGGATATATAAAAAGTAAAGAGAAAAGATAATACCAAAAGCTGGTTTTAAAATTAGTTATGTCCTTGATCAAATTAATCAAGAAAAAAAAGAGATAAAGAAAAAAAATTTACAAGTGAAAAAGAAGCCATAACTATGTGTATATTAGGAACTTTTAGAAATGTTAGAGAATACTATGACCAACTTTATGTCAAGAAATTTGAAAACTTAATGAAATGGAAAATTGTCTAGAAAAAAAACAATTACCAATGTCAGAATCAAGAATAGATAACTTGAAAACATTATAACTATTAGATCAATCAAATCAGTTATTTAAAGCCCACCTCAAAAAGCCCTCTGAGACAGATAATTTTGCAGGCAATTTATACTAAATCTTCAAGGAGCCAATATTCTCTATCTTACATAAATTTTTCTACAGGAAAGATTTTAAAAAGGAATTTTCTCTAATTCATTTTATGAAGCTAGTGTAACTTTGATATCATAACCAGACATGAACAGTAAAACAGAGGAAAATAATAGGCCAATTGCCTTTATGAATAAAGCTACAAAATTCTAAAGAAATTAGAAGCAAGCAAAATGAAGCAATATACAGAAAAAATAATAAATCACGACAAAGTAGGGTTTATTATCACTGTTCAAGGATGGCTTAACAATAGACAATCTAATAGTGTATTCTACCACAAAGCATAATGGAAATGGAAAATGTAAAACAATATTATCTTCTCATTAGGTATTTTAAAAACACGAAAATTTAACACTCATTCATGAGATACATTTTGCAAGCTATAAATATTAAATCTGATAAAACATGTTCATCAAACATTCACCAAAAATATCATTCTTAATGATGAAACACTAGAACCATCCCTTTAAGAACAAGACAAGAATACTTTCTTGCCTCATTTCTGTATTATATTGTACAGGAGGACCTAACAGTGCCCCACTTAAGAAAAATAATAATCGGCTGGAAGATTAAAGAGAAAAAAAATTGTGTTTTGTTAAAAATGACAATGTTCAGAGAATCTGCAAACTAATTTAATAACCAAATATAAAAACTTCCCAGATATAGAATCAATTTGCAAAAACCGATAGCATTTTTGTTCACTGGCCAAAAAAAAAAAAAAAAAAAAAAAAAATGTAACCTTAGAAGAAGAAAACGTCTATGCATCAAAAACGATATTGTACTGATAAATACATCTAAAAAAACCTATAAATGATTTTAAGATCATTATTACTGAATGACATAAAAGAATACCCTGTACAAAACAGTTACACCATTTTTTTCTTCACAGTACTCATCATCTCTTAACATATATATTTTTTGTAATTATTTGTTTCCCCCTACTATTTGTAGAGTATGAAGTCCTAAAAGCCAGTGCCTTTTCTGCTTTTATTCTCTGCTGCTTAACAGTTTACAGAAAAATCCCTGGCACATATTATGGCTCAATAAATATTTTTGAATGAATTAACGAGCACCTGAATCAATGGAGAAATAAATTATGTCTATACACAAATAAAATCAATATTATAAAGTTGTGAATTCTAGTCAAATTAATATATAAATGCAATACAATTTTTAAAATAAAAATGGTTAAATTGGTTTTCATAGAGCTGGATTAGCTGATTCTAAAACTCTTAAGGAATAATGAAGGGCTAAGAATAGTCAATCCATGTAAGAGGAAGAAGAGGAAAGTTGAGTAGGAAATTTGAGCTGGGAGTTGAGTGAGAGACGATTCATGCTAGAAGGTTCAACAATTACTAATATAATTAGTATTATACTGATGGAATTGATGGCATATAAACTGATGGAAAAGAAAAGAGTGCCCAAAGCTTACTTCACAATACTTTGCTATCTTTAGGACTCTCTTAGAGAAGCTTGGGCCCAGTTACTGCAGGTTCATCTGCATTACCATCTTTGAGGAGACATTTAGTAATACCCACAATTAAAAAAAAATTATCAGGTTTTGAAGACCAGTGCAAAATTAGTATTATTTTTATCTTATGCTTTATTTGTATCTTGTTTTTTCCAACCAGATATTGCCTCTTTTTTGCTATTCTGTCAAGGTAAGAATGATATTAACATAGTCCTTGACAATTTCTCAACACACTGTCTTTTTATATAATAGGTAGAGGGTTATTTTTTAGATGCAAATAGAATCATATCACTCTCCTCCTAAAAATCCTTCAGTAGGTTTCCATTGTGATTTAGGGGATAAAGATCTCAAATACTTAACATGGCTTCCTTTTTCATTGTGAAATTCTGTTTGCACAATTTCTCTTTGGTCTTCTTCCTCTGGTACTTTCTATTCATACATTGGCCTCAGCATAAATGCTAGTTCTTTGGAAAAACTTTCCCTGACTCTTCATACCAGATTTTACTCCTTTGGTTCAGGTTCCTTGACTATCTTGTATTTTTTCTTGCACTGCTTCTCACTATTTTAATTAAATAACAATCTGTGTAACGATTTGCTTAAGGTTCACCGTTATCCTAGTTGAAACACCATGAAGGTAGAGAACCTAGAACACAGGAGTGCAATGCCTGGCACATAGTAACAGTTCAGTGTAGAGTTGTAGAGTGCATAAATTTGCATGTTTAATATTACAATATGACTAGAAAAAAGTAAAATAAAAAATAACTATATTCCAAATAACAGAACCTGTAAGTGAAGTTTCTATCACTGATGATCAAAATTACTTTTAATTGCATCTACTGTAAAATATGACAGTTATCTCCAAAGGACTCATAAAGTTCAAAAAGTGACTTTTGTTACTATCTCAAATGTTCTCAAGTCAGAAGTTTAAGTGATTAAATCACAAGAGGAAAGGAGCATCAGTGGAGTACAGCAGAGTAATGTGGAGCAGGGCATCTTCTCCTACTTCTTACTTCCTTGGGGGGCTCACACTGCAGGGAGTCAAAGGAAGGTTGGGAGTAAGAGAACAGAGCCAGCAGAAGGGCAAAACTCCAAGCCAGGCACAGATTGCTAAGGCTACAATCTTGATGTTAATTGCTCATAATTTAGAACACTGAAATACACAAGTCATTTCACCCAGGAGACAATGTGGATGCTGAATGTCAGCATTTCAAAGAAGGTATTGAAATTAAATTTTGAAAACTAGAAAAACTACTCAAGTTTAAAAGTGCAAATGGTAGACTCATCAGTCTTTCCAGATAATTAGCTTCTTGGAACTGCTTCTTCCATCCTTTGATGGGATCATCACCATTTTTTGACTGTAACTAGAGTGACCAATCTCAGCTCCTGGACAGGGTCAAATATATTATCAGTTGTCTCATCCTAGACCTAAAACAGATGAGCAGAAAAGAAAATGTCATCCCTTTGGAATGATTTAGGAGTGATTCCTAAATGAAAGCCAAGAAAAATGCTTGAGTGTGACCAATTAGGTTCAAATGAGAAACATCCCATGAGCTCCAACTTTGGGCAAGGGCCTGGGCCAGGCTCACTGTGGTAGACAAGAGAAAATCAGGAAAGGACTGGGCCACCAAGGAGCTCCTGGTATAATTGGGAGCAAAGACACAGCATGAGAAATACAAACAGCACAACTGTGGATCAGTAATCATGGAACTCCAATTTCAGCTCTAGGTGACCACGAACAGTTCCACTTAACCTTGATAACACTTCTCTTTCTCTTGTCTATATATCATTTGACCAGACAATCTCTAAGGTGAGGTCCATTAATCCCACTGCTGCTCCTTCTCTTTAACTTAGCGATAGCATGTAAGTGATGTTCCAAGGACAGCAGCTGAGTATTTGTTTAATCGTCTAATCAATAGATCAGGCAATAACTGCAGTAGAAGCTTATTTAAGAAGGTGGAATAGTCTGCATTACATATATGCTTCTGTTCCTTCTAGCTGAGGAAGGCAGGAAAGGATTTAAGGGGAAGGTCAGATTTGAGTTGAGGCCAGAAAGATTAACAGAAGAGATACTAGGGGAAGAGTATCAGGTAATTCCAACAGCATTTCCTTAATATTTTGTGTTGTGGTAAACACAGGAGGCCACATCTGTGGTGCACACTGGGGTAAATTCACCAGGCGAGGAGGTAAGACTGGGAGTAAGGGAGCCCACCTGGCCTTCCACAAAGCTGAGAGTAAATTTGTATTCAGCATGCCTGTAGGTTATCAGTGGCACACCTATGTCCTGCAGCTGGCACTTGTGCCAGCTGGAAAACTCCAATCCAGAAGTCTGAGAGCAGGAAAGAGCATTCTGCTTTTTTTTCAGATTTCTGGTGGAGTCAGGTGTAGAAGCATGTAAGGAGAGTTGCAGGGAGAAAACCTATGGAAACATATTTTTATCTTGGTTGTGGACCTTGAAAAAATAATAATCAACACGTATTGAAAATCCTATTACAGGTACTAGGCCAAGCCATAATTCATTTCTTAAATAACTTCATAGGTAAATTCAGGTATTAATATCTTTAGGTGAAAACTGAAGTGCAGAGAGAAATGGTACCATAGCATCTGTGGAGGGGTAGGCTGGGAGAATATTCCTGACAGGCAATGCCATCACTGTGGTTGGGAAGGTGAGAGTGCCAAGTTAGATGACAAATATATTTCAACTGCCCCTACACTCCAAAAGCTGGCACTTCCAGCCTGAGAATGAACTGTAATGCATCAAGTTGGGCCTAACACATAAGTTTCTTGTAAAGAAGTGGCAGTGCATTATGCTGTAGAAAGAACAAACAAGCACACAATCAGTAGAGAGCATAGGACAGAAGAACCTGGAATTACTCAATTTACTTAGTAGCTTTTCAGAACTGAGGAGGGGTCACAAATCAGATTAAAGGAAGGAAGTCCAAGCCTCAGGACCTGGATTTCAACAGGAAAAGCCCTGGTGCAGCATCCCTGAGTGTATGTTCCCTACCTCAGGCCTGTTTGTGGGGTGAGCAAGGGTAGGTAACAAGACTGGGGAAAAAGACAGATGTTGGTTTTGCCAGGGTTTGGACCATCAGATTCACTACGGCCTAAGGCTGCTCAAAATGGTCTACAGGTAAGTTTCATAGTTTATCATGAGACTGATGGAGAGCCAATGAAGTGCTGTAAGCAAGTTTTACGTGGATCATTATGGCTGGAATATAGGTAATGGACCAGAAAGGAGGCAAGGTGGTGGCTTAGATCAGTTGTGTCCAAAGAGGATTCATATGCCCCAGAGGTGTACAATGTGGTGATCTGGAATATGGTAAGGAAATCAAATAACTTTATCTTTATTATTTTAAAAATAAAGTCTACTCAAACAGAATATAAAGATGGACACAGGTATCCTCTTTTGATTCCAATCAAATCATTAATTGAAATGTAATTTCAATTTCTATCATTACTATTAATGATTAACCATATTTGGTTCGTATTGTTACTTGAGATATTTGCTAATTACAGTATAAAGCCATTATAATCAAGACAGTTCAGATACAGTATTTCAAATATACAATATTTCATCTTTATCTTAGTAAAATTTTTGTGTATGTTTTTAACATGTTCATGAAAACTAGTACATGAATATAATTAATAAACAAGAAAATATACATCTATTGGCAGTGTGTGCTCAAAATTTTTTTATTAATAGAAGGGCAGTGAATCAGTCTTGATCCATTCAGGAGAGAGAAACCATCCAGTAATTCAAACAGGGAAAGTTTAATATAAATAAATACTATAACGGAAGATTGAAGTAATGAAGGATAGGCTAGCAAGAAGTACAATGAACTCTAAACACTATAGGATTAGCAGATATGAGAAGCAGAGCACTCAAGGAAGAGAAACCCAGACCTTGTTAGAGAAGGCACAGAAACCCAAACCCTGCCCTCAAGGCTGAAAGCCAGACCTTGTTGGAGAGGGCACAGCCATCATCACTCACTGAGTGGCAGAGAAGTCAATGTGGTACTGCACCAGCAGGACTTACCAGAAATCTGCCATCTAGGTGCTAGAAAAAGCTGTTCATGAGAAGGGATCTCACCAAGGGGGTGCCTGGGGAATCTGCTGCCCACTGGGTGCTGCTGATTGCTGTGTGCTTCAGGGGCTGAGTGCTGGAGAGGCCATGTGTGTTGTGGAGCCTTGCACTGAAGCAGCTGCTGCCCACATTGCAAGAAGCGGGTCCTGAGTGCTGAAGGAAGTATGCTTCCCTGCAGAAGCCTCAGGGGAGGACACCAGAGTTAGGAAGAAAAAAAAAAACCCTTCCTCTTGCAGTGCCTCTCCAGCGCCCTCTGTTGACAGAGCATAACATTGTGCTGGGTGGTAAAAGGAAGTGTATTTAAAGGTCCCAACTTGACTTTTCCCGAGCAGGAAATGAAGGGTGAATTTAAAGCTGAGAGAAAATAAATTTATAACTGGCACATGCATATCAAAAAACTGGGGGGTGCATACTCCATATATGTATATTTACTTACTTATAGGTTTTATACCTGTACAGAATTCTAATATTATATATATAATAAACATATACAAAAGATAAATAACAAAGATGGGAAAATATAAATAGAAGTCCAAGTGTTTTATTCTTGCATCCAAGTGTATGTCATCCCACACCCCACTTTGAAGATCACTGCACCTAGTCAAAGCCATCAGGGACCAGTACCAAATGGCTTACTCTATGATCCCTTTCTCATCTTCCTAGCTCATAGTACTCTCTGTGTATTTCACATATTTGTATGCATCCTGCTCTGTGTTGCTACTTCAGCTTTTCATAGTTGTGTCTCATCTTCCCTAACAAGTGCAGGGAGCACATGTCATTTTTTTTTTTTCCTATTCTTCACAGGGCTAGACGCAAATTACACAGTCATCACAGACCTGTTGGTTCACTATTTTAAAAATAACATCAACATTTACCTTAACGCTTCATTTTTCTTTGTTATTCAGATCATAACCATCTAGAAGCATCATATATTTCTGAACTTTAAGCCATAGATCTGAGTCTTATTGTCATCCAGGGATACTAGGCAAGTGAGTAATAAAGCACATTCATTGATTTCAGTATTGAATGTCTGCTGCACAACTTTCTGACTAGTCTACATAAACCCTCTATCAATCCCAGTGTAGATACTGAGGACAGGTGTGCAAACCCACCTGCTTTGCTGGAGAGACATTTATCTCCTCTTCATCTCTGATGTGCCTAGACATCAGTTGCATAAAAACTCCTAAGATTCTACCCTTATATATGTTTACGCTTCTTCAAGAAGGAAAATGTCACTTCTTTTAAATTCATTTATGTAAGAAGTCAGTTTGAGGCAGACTACTCTACACTGGGTAAATTCTCATAGCACTTCACAAACACATATATTTCCCAAGCCCCTCGGGGATGTTCAGTTATCTGCTAAGCTAGTTGGGATTTGACTAAATAGTCACACAATTGCTCACCATCTGGGCCCTCCTCAGACCTAGACCTGCAAAAAAAAAGAAGGTCTGCTGGTCCCTCTGTGCCCTCCCACTCCCATGCTGCCCCCATCACCCCTGTAGAGTTTTTTTTTTTTTTTTTTCTGGAAAACATATTTACAAGCCAATCACCAGCAGCTCACCCATACAACAGACTCTGAAATAGAGTGGTTGGTTGCTCATTTCTTCCTTTCTTTCTCCTTACTCTTAGACCTGAGTGTCACACACCTGGTGATGCATGTAAAACAGACAGAATCATCTTAGCCCTGGGATCCAAATACCAGCATATCTTTCAAGTAAACTCACAGTCTGAGGTTACTTTGCTTATGAGAGAAGCAAAATGTTGACAAAACATGGCTTAGTCTCATCTCAAGTTTCTACTTCCATCTTCAGAATCGATAAGGATGCTGGAAAGTGCATCATTAATCCCATTACATCATCTTATTGAAAATGCTGGTATGGTGTTTACGAAAGGAAATGTTTTCTTTCCCCATAAAATCAATGATGACAGGGTAAGGCTCTAGGCAGGGAATGAGCAGTCTGGAGCTCAAGTCCAACACACAGCTGGCACATGGGGAGCCTGTTACTCACGGTCTGCTCTCAAAAGTGGTCCAGCACTGCCACTGCATCCTATATTAGGTGGCTGTCATCAGACAGGCTGCCCAAAGCCTCAGGGCACTCTTGCACTGACTATGGGAGCTTGACCCTGGCTAGCCACATCCCTGGTCAATTAGCATGGATGGCAGACTCTTAAAAATGTAACCACTGCCCCAGACGACATGCGGATAATACTCTCCTTGTATAAAGACCTAGGGAATTGCTGGGCTTTCAGTTTCTTTCCCCACCAAAGTTCATGATATTTAACCATTAAGAAATAGGCAATATATATACCACTTCATCTTTTTCAAGGAGGTTAAAAAATCATTAAAAACAATTTTTTTAAACCCTGGTTATTTATCTAGAAGCAGGACTGTATCAGCTGGCCACTTTGATCTTGATTATTTTAAAAACAAAAATCATGATATCATTTTTAAAAAACCACTGATTTTGTTACCCTGATACTTACTCCATGCCTAATCTCACTCTATAAGTGACCATCATTTACACATAGGTTGAGAGTGAGCAATGGGGTCAGGGTCAAGAATCCACTACAAATAATTGTTTTATACATTATTTAGAAATATATTTAAAGCTAAAAATTTACCTGTTTGCTTTTAGATAGTGTCAAAATGCACACAGCATTTATTTTCTTCCTCTCGCCCTACATCATCCTGTCTTCTGGAAAAATCATGCTCTCAGGTTTAAGTTGTTGGTGGTGGCAATAGCAATGCCAGTCACCAAAGGAGGAGCTGTGGCAGTGGGCATTGAGAGGAGAAAAGACTGGACCTGAAAGAAGAGAGAATGAGCCCTAACATAAGCCTTGAGATATGGAAGATGAAGGAAAGTGAGCCCAGGCCTCAGGGCTGCATTTTAGAGGTGTGTATCTATGAGGCAGACAGGCTGAGACATAGGAAAGAGGGAATAAAAACGTACGGCCTGCAGGGCAGATCAAAGCATGTAGGCAGCTCAAGTAGGAGGCAACTTTGGCCATTCTTCAAACCGATGTTATTTAAATAGCTGTTCAGTGTTTATGAGAAGTTGGCTACTCTGATGGGTAGAGACAGAGGGTTGTTGGAGACAGTGCTAGTCTTTCCTCTACCACCCAAGTAGCTCAAGCTTGAAGCCTGCAGTTGCCTGGACCTACACCTTCAGAAGACATGTTACTGAGCATCTACTGCAACTTGAGCTATTTGGGAATGTCATCAGTTCTTCAGGTATTATTTCCAACTATATGTAATGTTCCCCCAGAAAGAAATACAGATTAACAGGTTCCTCCACCTCAACGTTTTAGTACCCTTCATTGATTAGTTCTCTGGAAATCTGTCTGGCCAGCCTATTCCTTATTCAGGCTCTGATGTATCATCTATTCAGCAAAACTATACTGGGAAGAGAGGCATCCTCAGTGTGTCCCCACTGGCATCAGTGACTCACAGGGTAGAGTGTGATGAAAATAGCAGAATGCCAGTGTTTCTGAGGTGTGCTGGATTCAAATCCGGATACAAACTCATTTTTATTCTAGAGTTGATGAAAGCATTGTTCAGAATCTATTTTTATACCAAGATGAATATTTTGAAGTATAGTATGATGGGGAAAACTGAGTTTTGGAACACAGGCTTTAAATAGACTTACATTCAAATGCTATCTCACCTTTAACACTTGTGTGACCTTAGGCAAGTAATGAGCCCTTCTATACCTCAATTTTCTATTCTGTAAGATGAGCATGATAGCTATTTTGCTTTTTTGACAATTAAGTAGGAAATCTAGAAGCGCCGGAACTGGGGTTTGTCATACAGGCAATGTGCATGCCTCCTGAGTCCTCTTTCTTCTCCTGCAGAACCTGGCTGGGAATCCAGCCTTCAGCAGGCTCTGAGAGTCTGATGGGTTCACCCATAGTGCAACTGTTCCTTGACTACTTTAATGATTTTTAGAAAAGGAAAGGTTTATTTAAATTCAATTTTTTTGTTTTGTTTTTTCCTATGGGGACGTTCAGTATCCAGGAGAGAACTTTGCCTGTAGACAGTGAGAATTAGGGGAAGACAGGGAAATGAAATGTGTGAATTTGTTAGGACAGACGTTGGTAGGGTGATATGCCTGGGCTCTAGGAAGCTGAGGGAAGCCCAGTCCTTGCTGCATGGAGTCTCTTCTAAAATGAGCAGGTGCTTCCTGCAGGAATATTACTCCCCCCACAACCCCACCTAACTGGAGGCAGGGGCAACTTTGCGTATTTGGGCCTGGGCCCTCCTCTGTTGTCTCCAAGTCTTATTTGCCCTCTGGTAGAGAGTTTTCATGGTGTGTGTGCGTGTGTGTGTATGTTTTATTGTGGTAAAACGTACATCTTAAAATTGATCATTTTAACCATGTGTAAGTACACAATTCAGTGGCTATTAAGTATATTCACAGTGTTGTGCAACCATCTCTGCTGTCTATCTCAAGAATGCTGGCATAACCCCAAATAGACACTCTGTATCCATTAAACAATTTCCCCTCCCCACCCACCCCTGGCAACCCTCGTGGAGTTCTTTAATCCCCAGTAAAGAAGGTAAGTGGCTCTGACAGTGAGCAGGAGCCCACTTGAAATCTTCTATTCCAAACCTACTTCTGAGTTTTATGACTCCTTTGGAAGCCACTCCTTAAAAGCTGCAGGGAGCTCCAAGCACACCTGGGTGTGTAGTCCCTCTGCCTGAGAGCCCAGCAGTACACCTGTCCTCCCACCTCAGCCCGCCCTAGCTGTGGCCCTGCAACCTCCTCAGCGTGGGAGTTCAGCTTTCTTTTCTCTCTCCAGGATCAGTCACACCTCCCTCAGCTGTTTCTATAACTGCTAGAATGGAGAAATGCACGGAGCAGAGCCAGGATAAGGGTCTCATGCCCATGACTGGATATGAAATCTAACAGACAGTAAAAGACAAACCCATTTTAAAAAAGGATTAGCTCAATCCCTAAAATCCACCCATCCACACTTTGAAAACACAGGAGGATTCTCTTCTGTTAAAAAAAAAAAAAAAGAAAGAAAGAAAAAAGGGGGAAAAAAGGAGGTCTGATGGCTCTGATACCTGGAAGGGATTAAATGCTAAAAATAGCCTAAGGTATTGAGAATGCTGAGGGAGTGCTCAGTTCATGAAGCTGAGGGCAGTAAAATCTGCTATTAAATGCTAACAAGAGAGGAGTTCTTACAGAATGTTCAGGATTTGTGAGTCACTGGGACCTTCCTCCATTAAATATAAAGCAATATTCTTTAATATCAGCAGGATTACAGATCTTGCTGTCCAACCCAGTGTTAAGAAAGCACAACATGCCCAGTAGAGGATGCAAACTGATCTGAAATGATGGAAATGAACGACGGATTAGATTCTCTAGTGCCTCCCTGTTTTGAATGAAGCCATGCTGATGGCCAGGTGACATTTGCAGGGCCAGCTGGTGACATTTCTTTTTGGGAACAGATTAATAGAGACTGAGGAGGGGGGTCGAGTTGGTACAGGGGCCAACACAAGATTCTCAGGTGGCTTCCTGGAGTTGTGTATGTCTCTGAAGGGGGAGGTCCTGTATTTTTTCTATGAGAATGTGGCCAAACTATAATTGGTAAACATTGCATGATCTGATGGGGGACTCATCTTTCTGTGCATCCTTCTGTGCAGAAAGAGCTCCTCTAAATTCTGAAAGCATGAATTAATAGGAAACCCAGGTATTAAGGAAAGTCCCTTGTTAGAAAAGTCTCCCCCTACCCCTCACTCCTCCAGGAACAGAGGAAAATAAATGCAGCTAGAGTGGAGTCGCTGCTTCATGGAATTGCTCCCTGCTCTGATGCCCAGACTTAGCCTTCTGCCAGCCTGTGGTTTCCTCCTTCAGTTTCCATGGGCATCCCAGTGCTAGCACAGAACCTGTATGCTGAAAGGGCAAATGCTTCAGGAGGCCTGGGACCACTCTCTTATGCTCTGCCCTCACTCAGTTCTTGATCCCTGTCTCAATCTGGCAAGACTCCAAAATTCCCCATTCTGCTTCCCACTCCCTCAAAAAGCTGCTGGCCACAGGCTGTTGTGAAAGAAGCAGAAACCTTTTCTTCTAGGCCCAGGTAGATGCACATATCCACAATCTTCCTGACTCCCCAATTCCCACAGCATGCTTATTTGAGAGATGCCAGCCTCAGGATTCCTGAAGCTGCATATGAAACTTCCCCAGGCTTTGATTGAAATATTTTAATAAAAAACGGTTTGAAAGCGGTATTGGTTAATTGATAAGTCCCAGCTTCTCTTGTGGGCAAACTGACTGTGACCCCTCAGCCTTCAAAGAGAGAAGACAGAGAAGCTTCCTTTGAAGGCTGTGCACTGCATTTTTGCTTGTTCAGGGATGTCTGGCTAGCAGGGAAACCCTAATCTCAGCAAACATGGACGAAGGGAATAAAGCCCTGTTCAGGAACAGGGGCCCCACCCACCTGCAGAAAGGGTCCTTCAAGACACAAAAGTTTGTGTTCAGTTTCTTTACTTAAATTACAGCAAAGAAACAGGCATAACAGTGCCACAACCATATAAAAATTGCAAGTGAAGAATCATGGACAGAGATTATACAGGAAAGACATAGCAAACTTTAACAGTGGTTACTTTAGGGCAGGGGGATTGTAGGTAACATTGTATCAGTATTATCTGCTCTTCGGTTTTCATTCACATTTTCTCTATGAAGCAGACAGATTACGTAATAAAGGAAAATCCAACCAATTATTTTTGAAAAGTAAAACATATTTTAAAATTTAAAAAGGATCCAAGTTAAAGTGAGACTGATTTTGCAGTTACTATAAAAGAAATAATCAGACCAGTACACAGCAAAGGACCACAAGCTCCCTGAAGGCAGAGGCTCTTTCTTAGCTTGGCACACAGCCCTGTCTCTTACCTCATAGAAAAGACAGACATCAGAAGAGCTACATTGACTTCTTGCCTTTGGATTCATAAATATATCTGCACTTGCATTAGGCCTATCCCTCCCCCATGACAAAGGAAGAAGAGTTTTATCAAAAGCAAATCCGCCACCTCTATTCTGGGTCCCATCCACTCTCACCACCCAATGGGGCCTCAGCCACAGGACCCCCCTCTGCTGCTCATCCTCTCTTTCTTGCATCTTCAGGCTTCCCCACTATACTGACTCTTATCTGTCAGTATTTAAATGATCTGTTTTCTCCCATTTTGAAAAATTCCTTCCCAATTTCAGTCCTCCTCTTTCCCTTTTGCAGACAAATGTGCCACAGAGCTATTTAAACATGCTGCCTCCTATTCCTGTCATTTGCCTTCCAGTCTACTCCGTTCTGGCTTTGGCCTTACCGCTCTATGGAAAGTTCCCTTACTAGAGACACCAGTTACTTTCCTGTCACAGAATCCAGTGGGCTCTTTTCAGCCCTTTCTTCACCGACCTCAACACAGCTTTGTCACTCAGTCAGAGTGACTCTGACCACCCTTGGTTCCTTGAAACATTCTTCTAGTGACTTCCATGATACAATCAACCAGTTTTCCTTTCACCTCTTTGGCTGTCTCTCTTCAGATTAAGGTCTCCTTCTCCATCTAAAGTCTAAACATTAG
The DNA here is from genome assembly GCF_009761245.1 of Sapajus apella. Taxonomy (NCBI): domain Eukaryota; kingdom Metazoa; phylum Chordata; class Mammalia; order Primates; family Cebidae; genus Sapajus; species Sapajus apella. Next base: position 2,721,440 of record NW_022436987.1, on the reverse strand, counting down.
TATTCTTCAAAAATGGACCCAAGTCCTCTTCTTTTATCACTCTACATTAAAAACCTTCATCAACCTCTATTATTCAAATACCATAAACAGGATATGTTGACAATTTGTAAATTCTTATTTCCAACTCAGACCCTGCTTCTGAGATCCAGCCTAGTCTATACAACCGGTTTGTGACTTTTTAAACTTGAATGTTTCAGGTAGCACAAACTGAATATGTTAAAAATGGAACACATGATCTTACTTATTCCAAAATATAGCCCATTCTTCTAATATTTCCCGTCTCAGTAAATGCCAACATCTCCCTTGAGTTTGCTCATGCTGAAAACCAGAAAATCATCCATCTTTGACCACTCTCTTTCTTCAATTCTCACAGAAAATCAATCACTTCTGACAATGATGGAGAGGCAGGAAATGAATTTACTCTCACATCTTAAACAACTAAAAATCTGGACAAAATATGTGAAACAATGATTGGACATCAGGTAATGAAGATATGTGATCCTTGAGTGACAGGAAACAAATGAGAGGCAAGAACTAAAATTGCCCATGTCACTACTTGGAGAGCGTTTCAAAAACACGGTACAGACAGGTGAAAACCCAGACAGAGCCTAGTGGGCTCCCTCAGTTGAGGAAATGGACTTGGGAGTCTGGAGAGGCCATCCCAGCTAGAATTTACAGGGTAGAGTACTAGAGAAAAGAATGATAAACAATGAGAGAGCTCAAGAGACCTGTCTTAGAAGATTGTTGAGGGAAGGTAAAGACAATGTAGTAAATAGACAGATATACACTGTGATGGGAAGACTATTTTTAAGATTTCTATTATTTCCAAAGTGATTCTGTATTTAATGCAACCCCAATAAAAATTCAAGTGTGTGTGTGTGTTTCTGTGTGTGTAAAATGATAAGGTGATTATAAAATTCATATGGAAATGCAAAAGACCTAGATAACCAAAACAACTTTGAAAAAGTGGGGCAAAGTTGCAGCACTTACACTATTTTATTTCATGATTAATAAATATGCAATCAAGACACTGTGATATTGGAGTAAAGCTAGACAAATAGAGCAATGGAAAAGAATAGAGAGTCCAGAATAGACCCATATACAGGGTCAATTATTTTCTTCAAAAGTGCAAAAGGCAATCATGTAGACAAAATGTAGACTTTTCAACAAATGGTGTTGGAACAATTTTATAGCATACACACACACACACATCATTCACAAGAAAGAACTTCAAACCATATCATACCTTACATAAAAATTAACTCAAAATGTATTGTAGTTATAAATGTAAGAGCTAAAATCACAGAACTTCTAGAGTAAAACAGCAAAAAATAGTACTATATAAATTTGGATTAGGCCAAGATTTCTTTGACACACTACTGAAATCATACTGTATAAAAGATGAAATTGAGTAAATGGACTCAAGCAGACTTACGAATATCTCTCTTTCAAAATAAAATGTTAAGAAAATAAAAAACAAGTCATAGTTTGGGAGAAAATATTCACATATCATATTTGATAAAGGGCTGGCATCTAAAATATTTTAAAAGCTCTCACAATAAAGAGAAAAGAAAAAAATGATGGGGGATTTAGGAAGAAAGACCAGGGGAACTGGGCTGTGTGCCTCCTCTTGGTGGAAATTAATGAGGAACGTGACAAAAAAGAAGGAAATAATCAAGTGTGGCAGTGTTCACAATAGAAAGCTTCTCTTCCCCTCTTCTGCCATAAAGACTGCAATAGTTTGACTGTGTCCCCACCCAAATCTCATCTTAAATTGTAGCTCCAATAATTCCCATGTGTTGTGGGAGGGACTTGGTGGGAGATAATTGAATCATGGGGACAGTTTCCACCATACTGTTATTGTGGTAGTGAATATGTCTCATGAGGTATGACTTTTGTTGTTGTTGTCTGTTCATTTGCTTTGAGACAAAGTCTTGCTCTTGTTGTACAAGCCGGAATGCAATGACAATCTCAGCTGACTGCAGCCTCTACCTCCCGAGTTCAAGTGATTCTCCTGACTCAGCCTCCTGAGTAGCTGGGATTACAGGTGCCTGCCACCACACCCAGCTAATTTTTTTATTTTTAGTAGAGACAGCGTTTTGCCATGTTGGCCAGGCTAGTCTCAAACTCCTGATCCCATGTGATCTGCCCACCTCGGCCTCCCGTGAGATATGGTGTTTTTATAAGGGGTTTCCTCTTTCACTTGGCTCTCATGCTATCTTGCCTGCCACCATGTAAGACATGACTTTTACCTTCCACCACAATTGTGAGGCCTCCCCAGCCACATGGAACTGTGAGGCCACTAAACCTCTTTTTCTTTATAAACCACCCAGTCTCAGGTATGTCTTTATCAATGGTGTGAAAACAAACAAGTACAGTAAGTTGGTACTGGGAGTAGGGCACAGCTATAATGATACATGAAAATGTGGAAGCAACTTTGGAACTCGGTAACAGGCAAAGATAGGAACAAGTTGGAGGGCTCAGAAGAAGACAGGAAACTGTGGGAAAATTGGAACTCCCTAGAGACTTGTTGAATGGCTTTGACCAAAATGCTGATAATGATATGGACAATTAAATCCAGGCTGAAGTGGTCTCAGATGAAGATGAGGAACTTGTTGGGAACTAGAGTAAAGGTGACTCTTGCTATGTTTTAGCAAAGAGACTGGCCGCATTTTGCCCCTGTTCTAGAGATTTACAGAACTTTGAACTTAAGGGAGATGATTTAGGGTATCTGGCAGAAGAAATTTCTAAGCAGCAAAGCATTCAATAGGTGACTCAGGTGCTGTTAAAATCATTCAGTTTTAAAAGGGAAACAGCATAAAAATTTGGAAAATTTGCAGTCTGACCATGCAAGAGAGAAGAAAAACCCATTTTCCAAGGAGAAATTCAAGACTGCTGCAGAAATTTGCATAAGTCACAAGGAGTGGAATGCTAAACCAAGACATGGTGAAAATGTCTCCAGGGCATATCAGAGACCTGTGCAGCAGCCCCTCTCATCACAAGCCTATAGGCCTATGAGGAAAAAATGGGTTTGTGGGCCAGGTCCAGGGTACCCATATTGTGTGCAGCCTAGAGACTTGGTGTCCTACATCCCAGATGCTCTAGCAACGGCTAAAAGGGGCCAAGGTACAGCTTGAGCCATGGCTTCAAAGGGTGTAATCCCTAAGCCTTGGCAAGGCTGTTAAGCCTGTGGGTGCATAGAAGTCAAGAAACGGGATTTGAGAATGTATACCTAGAATTTAGAGGATGTATGGAAATGTCTGGATCTCTAGGCAGATTTTGCTGCAGGGCTGGGGCCCTCATGGAGAAGCTCTGCTAGGGCAGTGTAGAAGTGAAATGTGGGGCTAAAGCCTCCACACAGAGTCCCCACTGGGGCACTGCCTAGTGGAGCTGTTAGAAGAGGGCTACCATTCTGCAGACCCCAGAATGGTAGATCCACTGACAGCTCGCACTGTGCACCTGAAAAGGCTGCAGACACTCAAAAGCAGCCCATGAAAGCAGCTGAGGGTAAGGCTGTACCCTGCAAAGCCACAGGGTCAGAGCTGCCCAAGACCACGGGAACCCACCCCTTGTATTAGCATAACCTGGATTTGAGACATGGAATCAAAGGAGATCATTTTGGAGCTTTAAGATTTGACTGCCTTGCTGGATTTTGGACTTGCATGGGGCTTTTAGCACCTCTGTTTTAGCCAATTTCTCCCATTTGGAATGGGTGTATTTATCCAATGCCTATACCTTCATTGCATCTATGAAGTAACTAATTTGCTTTTGATTTTACAGATTCACAGGCAGAAGGGACTTGCCTTGTCTCAGATGAGACTTTGGACTATGGACTTTTGAGTTAATGCTAAAATAAGTTAAGACTTTGGGTGACTTTTGTAATGCATGATTGGTTTTAAAATGTGAGGACATGAGATTTGGGAGGGGCCAGGGGTAGAATGATATGGTTTGGCTCTGTGTCCCCTCTCAAATCTCATCTTGAATTATAGCTCCCATAATTTCCACGTTGTGAGAGGGAACTGGTGGGAGATAATTGAATCACAGGGCAGCTTTCCTCAGACTGTTCTCATGGTAGTGAATAAGTCTCATGAGATCTGATGTTTTAAGAAGTTTCCCCTTTCACTTGGCTCTCATTCTCTTTTGCCTGCCATCACATAAGCCATGCCTTTCACCTTCCACTATGATTGTGAGGCCTTGCCAACCATGTGGAACTGTGAGCCTATTAAACCCTTTCCTTTATAAATTACCCAGTCTTGCGTATGTCTTTATCAGCAGCATGAAAATGAAATAATACAAAGACTGACTGCTGCTTACAAATATGACTGATATGTGAGTCATATCAGCATGATTACACATATGATTATAAAATGAACTTCACAATACCAACTCAGTCTCATGAAAGCTGTCTTAATCCATTTTCATACTGCTATGAAGAAATATCTGAGACTGGGCAATTTATAAAGAAAAAGAGGTTTATGGACGCACAGTTCCACATGGCTGAGGAGGCCTCACAATCTGGCAGCAGGTGAAGGAGGAGCAAAGGCATTTCTTATGTGGCAGCAGGTAAGAGAGTGTGGGCAGGGGAACTGCCCTTTATAATACCAGTAGATCTTATGAGACTTGTTTACTGTCATGAGAACAACATGAGAAAAACCTACTCCCATGATTCAGTTACCTCCCACCAGGTCTCTTCCACAACACATGAAGATTATGGGAGCTACAATTCAGGATGAGATTTGGGTGGACACAACCAACCCCTATCAGAAGCATCTGCCAGTAGCCCTTACATCCTATTCCTAAATATAAGATTGATGTTTTCCAACTCAAAGAAGTCTGAGGTGACTTGGGACTGGAGCAGTCCTCCAGTACACCACAGCTGCTCTATGAAGAAGCAGCCAGATTGCTTTTTCATGCGGGTCCTGGATCCCATTTCTCCTCACTGGGTGGAATCTCCCAACTGAGCTCTACAAGCACTTCTGCTGGTGTTTTCCAGCCAGTAGCAGCTTCAAATTTCCCTGGGACAGAGCTCCCAGAGGTAGGGACAGATCATGATCTTTGCTGTTTCATAACCTTCACTGTCGATACCTTCAGGCGCTGGAAAATCCAAGGTGAATAGGGACTGGAACAGACCCCCCAGCACACTTCAGAAGCCCTATGAAAAAGTGGCCAGGCTGTTTTTTATGTGGTCCTTAATCCTGTGTCTCCTCACTGGATGGGTGTTCCCGGCCTGGAACTCCACTGTCCACCACTGGGGCTATTGAGCCAGTAACAGCTCTGCAATTGCCTGGGACAGAACTCCCAGTGGGAAGGGTGGATTATCACCTTTGCTGTCATGCAGCCTTCACCCTTGCTGTCTCTAGGCTCTAGAGAGTTTGCAGGGACCAGAGGTTGATTTAGACCCCTAGTACAGAGCACCCACCTCACAGGAAAGTGACTGGATTGTTCTCCATACAGGTCCTGGTCCTCACTTATTCTCACTGGGTAGGGCCACTTGATCTTAAACTCTAGTACAACCACTCTGCTCCTGCCTGACCACTTCAATCAGAAGCAGCCCAGCAGTTAAAGGAATACCCACATGCAGAAATGAGAAAGAACTCCAACAACTCCAATGGTCAGTGTCTTAGGTCCTCCAAGTGACTGTACTAATTCTTTAACAAGGGTTCTTAACAAAGGTTAGTTGTTTGAAATGACAGGAATAGAATTCAGAATATGGATAGGAACAAAGCGTCAAAATTCAGGATCATGGCAAAACTCATCTCAAGAAAACTAAGAATCGCAAGAAAATGATTCAAGGGCAGACAGACAAAATAGGCAGTATAAAAGAGAACCTAACTCATCTGATAGAGCTACAAAACATATTACAAGAATTTCATGATACAATTGCAAGTATTAACAGCAGAATAGACCAAGCTAAGGAAGGACTCTCAGAACTCGAAGACTGGCTTTATGAAATAAGGCAGTCAGACAAAAATAAGAAAAAAGAATGAAAAGAAACAAACAAAACCTCTGAGAAATACGGGATTATGTAAAGAGACCAAATCTATTAATCACAGTCATCCCTGAAAGGGAGAAGGAGAAAGCAAACAATTTGGAAAACATATTTCAGGGTATTGTCCATGAAAACTTCCCCAACATTCTTAGAAAGGCCAAACAGTCAAATTCTGAAAACACAGAAAATCCCTGCAAGATTCTACACAAGAAGATCATCTCTAAGACATATAATCATCAGATTTTTCCAAGGTTAAAATGAAAGAAAGAATGTTAAAGGCAGCTAGAGGGAAAGGGCTGGTCACCTATAAAGGGAACACCATTAGGCTAACAGCAAACTTCTCAGCAGAAATCCTATAAACCAGAAGAGATTGGCGAGGGCTATATTCAAAGTTCTATAAGAAAAAATATTCAACAAGGAATTTCATAACCAACCAAACTAAGGTTCCCTAGTAAAGGAGAAATAAGATCCTTTTCAGATAGCAAATGCTGAGGGTGTTGTTACCACCAGACCTGCCTTACAAGGGATCTTGAAAGGAGCACTAAATATGGAAAGGAAAGACTTTTACCAGCCAACGCAAAAACATACTTAAGTATACAGACCAGAGACATTAAAAAGCAGCCACGCAAACAAGCTGGCAAAATAACCAGCTAACAACACAATGACAGGATCAAATGCACATATATCAATATTAACCTTGAATGTAAATGGATTACCTGCCCCAAGAGCCAGTATAGCAAAGACAATTATAAGCAAAAAGAACAAAGCTGGAGGCATCATGCTACCTGACTTCAAACTGTACTACAAGGCTACAGTAACCTAAACAGCATGATGCTGGTACCAAAACAGATATGCAGAACAATGGAACAGAACAGAGGCCTCAGAAATAACACCACATATTCACAACCATCTTATATTTGACAAACCTGACAACAACAAGCAATGGGGAAAGGATTCCCTATTTAATAAATGGTGTTGGGAAAACTGGCTAGCCATATGCAGAAAACAAACTGGACCCATTCCTTATACCTTATACAAAAATTGACTCGAGATGGATTAAAGACTTAAACATAAGACATAAAACCATAAGAACTCTAGAAGAAAACCTAGGCAATACCATTCAGGACATAGACATGGGCAAAGACTTCATGATTGAAATGCTAAAAGCAATGGCAACAAAAGCCAAAATTGACACATGGGACCTAATTAAACTAAAGAGCTTCTGCACAGGAAAAGAAACTATCATCAGAGTGAACAGACAACCTACAGGATGGGATAAAATTTTTGCAGTCTATCCATCTGACAAAGGACTAATATCCAGAATCTACAAATAACTTAAACAAATTTACAAGAAAAAACAAACAACCCCATCCAAAAGTGGGCAAAGGATATGAACAGACACTTCTCAAAAGAAGACACTTATGTAGCCAACAAACATATGAAGAAAAGTTCATCATCACTGGTTGTTAGATAAATGCAAATCAAAACCATAATGAGATATCATCTCATGTCAGTTAGAATGGTAATTAATAAAAAGTCAGGAAACAACAGATGCTGGAGAGGATGTGGAGAAATAGGAACACTTTTACACTGTTTGTGTGAGTGTGAACTAGTTCAATCATTGTGGAAGACAGTGTGGCGATTCCTCAAGGATCTAGAACCAGAAATACCATTTGACCCAGCAATCCCATTACTGGGTATATACTCAAAGGATTAGAAATCATTCTACTAGAAAGACACATGCACATGCATGTTTATTGCAGCATTGTTCACAATAGCAAAGACTTGGAACCAACCCAAATGCCCATCAATGATAGACTGGATAAAGGATATGTGGCACATATACACCATGGAATACTATGCCATAAAAAAGAATGAGTTCATGTCCTTTGCAGGGACATGGATGAAGCTAGAAACCATCATTCTCAGCAAACTAACATAAGAACAGAAAACCAAACACTGCATGTTCTCACTCATAAGTGGGAGTTGAACAATGAAAACATATGGACACAGGGAGGGGAATATCACACATCAGGCCTGTCGTGGGTGGGGTTAAGGGGAGGGATAGCATCTGGAGAAATATCTAATGTAGATGACGGGTTGATGGGTGCAGCAAACCTCCATGGCCCATGTATACTTATATAACAAACCTGGATGTTCCGCACATGTGTCTCAGAGCTTAAAGTATAATAATAAATAAATAAATAAATAAATAAAAGGCTCCGAATAGCACACTGGATAAAAAAGCATGACCCAAGGGCATGCTGTCTTCAAGAGACCCATTTCACATGCAATGAGCCCCATAGGCTCAAAATAAATGAAGAAAAATCTACAAGAAAATGGAAATCAGAAAAAAGCAGGGGTTGCAATCCTAATTTCATACAAAACACGCCTTAAACCAACCAAGACCAAATAAACAAAAAAGCCCAAAGAAGGTCATTACATAATGATAAAGAGCTCAATTCCACAAGTCCTAATTATTCTAAATATATATGCATCTGATACAGGAGTACCCAGACTCATAAAGCAAAATCTTAGAGACCTACAAAGAGACTTAGACTCCCACACAATAATAATGGGAGACATAAACACCCCACTGACATTATTAGACAGATCACTGAGGTAGGGAATTAACAAAGATATTCAGAACCTGAACTCAATATTGGACCAAATGGACCTGAAAGAAATCTGCGGAACTCTCCAACCCCCAAAAAACAGGATTTATATTCTTCTCATCACTACATGGCACATATTCAAATTTAGCACACAGTCAGATATAAAACAATCCTTAGCAAATGTAAAAGAACTAAAATCATATCAAACACACTCTCGGACCATAGCACAATAAAAATAGAAATCAAGACAAAAAAAAATCACTCAAAACCATGCAATTACATGGAATCCTGAATGACTGTGGGGTAAATAATGAAATTAAGGCAGAATTTAAGAAGCTATTTGAAACTAATGAGAACAAAAATACAACATAACAGAATTTCTGGTACACAACTAAGGCAGTGTTAAGCGGAAAATACATAGTACTAACTACTCACATAAAAAAGCAAGAAAGTTATCAAATTAACAACTTAACATCACAACTAAAAAAATTATAGAAGAGTGAAGCAACCCTAAAACTAGCAGAAGACAAGAAATGCAAATCAGAGCTGAACTTAAGAATATTGAGACATGAAAAACCATTCAAAAGATCAATGGACCCAGGAGTTTGTTTTTGGCAAAAATTAATAATATAGATAAGCCACTAGCTAAATAAAGAAGAAAAGGGAGATTATCAAACACAATTAGAAATGACAAAGGTGATGTAAACACCAACACCACAGAAATACAAGCATCCATCAGAAACTACTACGAACACCTCTATGAACACAAATTGGAAAACCTAAAAGAGATAGAGAAGTTTCGGGACACATACACCTCCCAAGACTGAACCAGGAATAAATTAAATCCCTTAACAGGCCAATAACAAGTTCTGAAATTAAAATAAGAATAAATAACCTACCAACCAAACAAGCCCAGGATCAGAGAGATTCATAGCCAAATTCTAGCAGATGTACAAAGAAGAGCTGGTACCATTTCTACTGAATCTATTCTAAAAAATTGTGGAGGAGGGAATCCTTTCCAGCTTATTTTGTGAGGCCCGCATCATCCTGATAGCATAACCTGGCAGAGACACAAAATAAAAAAATCTTCAGGCCAATATCCTTGATGAACATTGAGGCAAAAATACTGAACAAAATACTAGCAAACCAAATCCAGCATCACATCAAAAAGCTAATCCACCACAATCAAGCAGGCTTTATCCCTGGGATGCAAGGTTGGTTCAACATATACAAATCAATAAATGTGATTAATCACATAAATAGAATTAAAGACAAAAACCACATCTATTATCTCAATAGATGCAGGAAAGACTTTTGATAAAATTCAATACAACTTTATGTTAGAAATTCTCAATAAACTAGGTATTGAAGGAACATACTTCAAAATAATAAGATCCATCTATGACAAACCGACAGCCAGCATAATACTGAAAAAACAAAAACTGAAAGCATTCTCCCTTGAAAACTGCCACAAGACATGAATGCCCTCTCTTACTACTCCTATTCAACATAATAGTGGCAGTCCGGACCAGAGCAATCAGGCAAGAGAAAAAAGTAAAGTATCCAAATAGGAAGAGAGGAAGTCAAACTATCTCAGTTTGCAGATGACAATCCTATACCTAAAAATACCCCATCATTTTGGCCCCAAAGCTCCTTAAACTGATAAGCAACTTCAGCAAAGTTTCAGGATACAAAATAAACATATAAAAATCACTAACATTCCTACACACCAACCACAGCCAAGCTGAAAGCCAAATCAGGAATGCAATCCCATTCATGATTGCCACAAAAAGAATAAAATACCTAGGAATACAGCTAAACAAGGAGGTAAAAGATCTCTACAGTGAGAATTACAAAACATTGCTCAAATAAATCAGATGGCGCAAACAAATGGAAATACATTCCATGCTCATGGTTAAGAATCAATATTAAAATGACCATACTGCCCAAAGCAATTTAAAGATCCAATGCTATTCCTATCAAACTACCAATGACATTCTTTGCAGAACTAGCAAAAACTATTTTAAAATTCATAAGGAGCCAAAAAGTGCTTGAGTAGCCAAGGCAATTCTAAGCAAAAAGAACAAAGTGGGAGGTATCACATTCCCCAACCTCAACACGTTATCCTGTTACTACAGGGCTACAGTAATCAAAACAGCAAAAACAGATACATAGACCTATGGAACAGAATAGAGAGCCCAGAAGTAAGGCCACATACCTATGACAATCTTATCTTTGACAAAGCTGAGAAAAACAAGCAATGAGGAAAAGACTCCCTATTCAGTAAATGGTGCTAGGACAACTGGCTAGCCATATGGAGACTATTGAAACTGGACCCCTTCCTTACACCAGATACAAAAATTAACCTAAGATGGATTAAATACTTAAATATAAACCCCAAAACTATAAAACCTCTGGAATGCAACCTAGGCAATACCATTCTGGACATAGAAACTGGCAGATTTCATGATGAAGATGTCAAAAGCAACTGCAACAAAAGCTAAAATTGACAAATGGGATCTAAATAAACTTAAGAGCTCTGCACAACAAAAGAAACTATCAACAGAGTAAATGAACAAACTAGAGAATAGGAGAAAATGCTTGCAAACTATGCATCTAACAAAGGTCTAATATCCAGCTCTGTAAGGAACTTAAATTTATAAGAGATAAACAACTCTATTAAATAGTGGGCAAAGGACATGAACAAACATTTTTCTGAAGACAGACATGTGGCCAACAAACATATGAAAAAGAGCCCAGTATCACTGATCATTAGATACATGCAAATCAAAACCTCAATGAGATTCCATCTCATGCTAGTCAGAATGGCCATTATTAAAATGTCAAAAAATAACAGATGCTGGTGAGGTTGTGGAGAAAAGGGAATGCTTATATACTGTTGACGGAAGTGTAAATTAGTTCAACCTTTGTGGAAAACAGTGTGGCAATACCTCAATGAGCTAAAAACAGAACTACCATTTGACCTAGCAATCTCATTACTGGGTATATACACAGAAGAATATAAATTGTTCTATCATAAAGACACATGCTGAGAATGATGGTTTCTAGCTTCGTTACCCAAGAACTTAAAGTATAATAATAAAAACACTTAAATAAAAAAGACACATGCATGTGTATATTCGTTGCAGCACTATTCACAATAGCAAGACATGGAATCAACCTAAATGTCCATCAATGGTAGATTGGATAAAGAAAATGTGGTACCTATATACCATAGAATACTATGCAGCCATAAAAAATATACCATGGACTACTATGCATTCATAAAAAAGAATGAGATTGTGTTCTTTGCAGGAACACAGATGGAGCTAAAGGTCATTATCCTTTGAAAACTAACACAGGAACAGAAAACCTAATGCTGCATGTTCTCACTTATAAGTGGGAGCTAAATGATGAGAATACATGGACACAAAGAGGGAAACTGCAAACACTGGAATCTTCTGGGGGTGGAGAGTGGGAAGAGGGAAAGGATCAGAAAAAGTAACTATTGGGGACTAGCCCTAGTACCCAGGTGATGAATAATCTGTACGACAAACTCCCATAACATGTGTTTACCTATACAGCAAACCTGTACATGTACCACTAAACCTAAAATTAAAGTTTATAAAAAAAAAACTATTAAGTGCTCGCTTCGGCAGCACATATACTAAAATTGGAATGACACAGAGAAGATTAACATGGCCCCTGCGCAAGATTGACAAGCAAATTCGTGAAGCATTCCATGTTTTTAATAAATGGTGTTGGGAAAACTGGCTAGCCATGTGCAGAAAGCAGAAACTGGACCCCTTCCTGACACCTTACACTAAAATTAACTCCAGATGGATTAAAGACTTAAACATAAGACCTAACACCATAAAAACCCTAGGAGAAAATCTAGGCAAAACCATTCAGGACATTGGCGTAGGCAAGGACTTCATGACCAAAACACCAAAAGCATTGACAACAAAAGCCAAAATAGACAAATGGGACTTAATCAAACTCCACAGCTTCTGCACAGCAAAAGAAACAGTCATTAGAGTGAATCGGCAACCAACAGAATGGGAAAAAATTTTTGCAGTTTACCCAATCTGACAAAGGGCTGATATCCAGAATTTACAAAGAACTAAAACAGATTTACAAGAAAAAAACTAACAAGCCCATTCAAAAGTAGGCAAAGGATATGAACAGACACTTTACAAAAGAAGACGTACATGAGGCCAACAAACATATGAAAAAATGCTCATCATCACTGGTCATCAGAGAAATGCAAATCAAAGCTACATTGAGATATTATCTCACGCCAGTTAGAATGGCGATCATTAAAAAATCTGGAGACAACAGATGCTGGAGAGGATGTGGAGAAATAGGAACACTTTTACACTGTTGGTGGGAGTGTAAATTAGTTCAACCATTGTGGAAGACAGTGTGGCGATTCCTCAAGGACCTAGAAATAGAAATTCCATTTGACCCAGCAATCCCATTACTGGGTATATATCCAAAGGATTATAAATCGTTCTACTATAAGGACACGTGCACACGAATGTTCATTGCAGCACAGTTTACAATAGCAAAGACCTGGAACCAACCCAAATGCCCATCGACGATAGACTGGATAGGGAAAATGTGGCACATATACACCATGGAATATTATGCAGCCATCAAAAACGATGAGTTTGGGTCCTTTGTAGGGACATGGATGAACCTGGAAACCATCATTCTCAGCAAACTGACAGAAGAGCAGAAGATCGAACACCGCATGTTCTCACTCATAGGCGGGTGTTGAACAATGAGAACACATGGACACAGGGTGGGGAGCACTACACACTGGGGTCAGTTGGGGGGAAATAGGGAAGGGACGGTGGGGGGTGGGGAGTTGGGGAGAGATAGCAAGGAGAGAGATGCCAGATGTAGGTGATGGGGAGGAAGGCAGCAAATCACACTGCCACGTGTAACCTATGCAACAATCTTGCATGTTCTTCACATGTACCCCAAAACCTAAAATGCAATAAAATAAATAAATGGGGGAAAAAAAGTATATAGTTATAAGGGAAGTTATAGTCCTAAGAGCACATGTATAAAATAAAAAATATTGAAAGTTAGAGTTGAATTCAAGAGGCAGAAAAAAAAGGCAAACAGCAGAAGAAAGAAAATAACCAAAAGTAGTAGAAGAACGGAAATATTAAAGATTGCTCGCCAAAACTAAAAACTAGTTTTTTAAAAAGATGAAAAAAATATGTTTTATAAAAAACAAAAAACTATTAAAAATTGACAAAAGGCCAGGGGCGGTGGCTCACGCCTGTAATCCCAGCACTTTGGGAGGCCGAGGCAGGTGGATCATGAAGTCAGGAGTTGGAGACTAGCCTGGCCAAGATGGTGAAACCCTGTCTCTACCAAAAAATACAAAATTAGCTGGGCACAGTGGCAGGTGCCTGTAATTCCAGCTACTCGGGAGGCTGAGGCAGGAGAATCACTTGAACCTTGGAGATGGAGGTTTCAGTGAGGCAAGATCATGCCACTGCACTCTAGTCTGGGTGACAGAGCAAGACTCTGTCTGAAAAAAAAATTGACAAAGGATTTTGAACACTTTATCAAAAAAGATAAATAGATGGTAGACAAGTACATGAAATGATGCTTGATATCATTTTTCATTAGGGAAATGTAAAAATCACAATGAGATTCTATTTCACACCTCTTAGAATGTTTAAAATGAAAGACCAACTCTACCAAGTGCTGGTGAAAATGTAGAGCAACTAGAAGTTTCACAGTTCATAGCTGGTGTAAATGTAAAATGATACAATCATTTTGTTAAACAGCTCAGCAGTTTCATCAAAAGGTAAACATATACCTACCATCTAATCCAGCATTCTATTCCTAGGTCATTATGTAAGAAAAATAAAAAATATGTATCCATACAAAGCACATGAATGTTCATGGCAGCTTTACTTGTAATATCCCAAACTGAAAATAACCCAAATGTTCATTAATAGGCAAAGGATAAACAAAAAGTGGTATTATCTATGCAAGTGAATAGTATTCAGCAATAAAAGGATTAAATTATTAATACATACAACAAGAATCTCAAAAATACTTATTCTGATTGAAAGAAGCTAAACAAAACTGAGTACCTTCTGTATGATGCTTATTCCTATAAAATCATAGAAAATCCAAACTAATGTAGAAGAGGCAGGTCAATAGCTGCCTGGGGATTGGGGGATGGGTGGTAGGGAGTGGAGGCGGGAGAGGTTATGAACGGGTACAAGCAAGGTTTTGAGGTGACAGATATGTTCATTATTTTTATTCATTATGGCAAATGGTTTCACAAATATATATATATCTCAAATATTGTCGAATTGTATGCTTTAAACATATGCCATTTATTGTATACAGTTATTCCTCAATAAACTGCTTAAACAATTTCTGGAATCTGCCACTTTTTTTCCATGTCTATTAACCACACCCGAGTGGCCTTCTATGACAGGCTGACCATCCCCTCACTCTCCCCTTGTGTCCATTAAGCACTGTAGCCAGGGTGATTTTTTAAGACTATAAATTTATATGTCAATTCACTACTCGAAATTGTTTAAAAAATTACTCATAAAGACTCAAAGACTTATTCTTGCCTGAAAGATCTTTATTCTTGCTCCTGCCTGAATTCTGGTCTCTCTTCCATTTTATTTCCCTGTCTTTAGCCACCCTACACTTTTTGTCCCCTAAACTTGCCAAAACTGTTCCTGCCTCAGGGACTTTTCACATTCCAGTTCCTTTCATGTGAGACTCTGCCCTTCTCCAGGCAAATGCCTAACCATCCTTTTGTCTCAGCTTCAATGTTATTTCCTCCAAGCATCCTTCTTTAATGTACCAGACCAACTTAGGTGCTGCACAGAGCACTTGCCTATGTTTCCTCTGCAGCACCAATCACACATGTGAATAATTACCTGTGCAATGTTTTGCTTTACGATCTGTCCCTTCTTCCCACATTCCCATCTTATCAAAACCCTAAGCCCCAAGAGATTAGGGACCATTATGTACTTGATGTCCAATACATTTCCTGGCAGACAGTGAGTATTCAAAACCATTTGTTGAATAACGATAGAGACAAAACTACAACTACCTGACCCATAATTCACTTTCTGATTCCAGATTAGAGTTTTCTCAACCCACTCATGCAAAATCCATCCTTCCATATCAGATAGCCAGACGTACTTGTCCTATAGCTATTTAGGTCTCAAACTGGTACGCATTAAGAAATGTATAATAGCGGAATATCTTTACGTATTAAATACTTTAAAACCAAAGTATTAGACTTTTTATAAAGGAAGGTTAGCAATGTTTATCACAGCCAAATTTGTAGATCAGTTCAGTTTTTAAAGTTAGCCATGCTCATTTTAAAGACACATTTATTCTGGAAGTTAAATTCCAAGACAGGTAACACAGGAGAAAAACAGGTTAGAGAGCCAGGGCCTTGCAGAAAACAAAGTCATAGCTCCTTACTGAAGGCCCACTGCCCATTGATCCAGCACTACCATGTCTTTAGCAAAGCAATGGCCTATATTCTCCATGTAGCTGAGTGTGTAGAGCTGGAAAGATAAAGATTGCAAACACAGCCACTTTCCAAAACAGCTTCCTAAGAAACAGCCTACCTTCTCCCCCATCTCACTCCCCCACTATGTTTATTTAGACTTCCATAATTAGTGCATTTCAGCCTGGAAGAATAATCCAATCTGAAAGAAAATTTCCCTGGAGAGCCATCTGTCAGAATTGGACTACACTTAGCTACTGGACAGTTAGGCTGTATTGTAAATACCACAGAATGTTTCAATTCTCGAAAGGTTGAAAACTCATTTTCCAAGCAAGCAAATGCCAATCCATGGGACAAGGCTTTCTGTCAGGAAACTGGCTCGCTATTTTGGATAGCAATGCTTCCACAGGTAAAAGATCATTAAATGTAGTCCCAGGGGAATGCTCTCCCTTACTGGCCTCACCTTTCTTCAGAGATGAAATTGCTGTCCTTGACAACTCTATTAAGTTCTTTTACAGCTCTTCCCGGTTTGTACAAGATTTGTTTTTTCATCTAGCTCAGCCGTCCCCAGGTACTCAGCCAAGGAATACTTTAACTGTGTGAAGGGGATACAGCAAGAGTCCACCTCAGCTCTCTGCAAAGCCAGCCTCCTCCTCAGGAGCATCCAGCCTGCAGTGCAGACACCTGTCTTTGGTAGCTACAACGCCAAGAAAGCAAGCCGACTCTCACCTAGTAAAGGAAACGTGGGTGGGAAGTGAGGAGGAAGAGGATCCCTTTTCTCTTTCTCCTTCCTTTTCCTATATCTCAGAGGTCATGGGAATCAGGGTCCCACCTACATCCCCATAACCCCATTCCCATTGTCCTATCACACTGCATTAGACCCCACTGTTCCCTGCCTACATCCCCTTTGACCAAGCCAGTGCGCCCCTTCCTTAGCTGCCGAGTGGTGGTTGCGAACAGTTCACGGCTCTAGATTTCCTGAGAACCACCTTGAAAATGACAAGCAAGTAATACCCTTTCCCAGAGGTGGCCTACAGCACATGAAAGACTAGCACAGGGTAAAATGGGGACCCCCTTGTCTCAGGGTGGGATACCTCAGTGGTGCTCTTCGTGCTCCAGAGCTCCTTGTGGGATCAGGCTCAGGAAAGGCTTTGGCTGACACACCTTTGCCTAGCTTGTTCCCCTCATCCACCTGCCTCCCTTTATTCGTTATGGGTTTCACTTGAGAGCAGTTCTTCAATAAATCACTTGCACAAGAATCCCTCTCAGCTTCTGCTTCCAGGAATTCCAATTTAAGATTCACAGCTGGGCGTGGTAGCTCACACCTGTAATCCTGGCACTTTGGGAGTCTGAGGCAGGCAGATCACCTGAGGTCGGGAGTTCGAGACGAGCCTGACCAACATGGAGAAACCCAGTTTCTACTAAAAATACAAAATTAATGGGGTGTGGTGATGCATGCCTGTAACCCCAGCTACTCGGAAGGCTGAGGCAGGAGAATTGCTTGAACCTGGGAGGCGGTGGTTGTGGTGAGCCGAGACGGAGCCATTGCACTCAGTCTGGGCAACAAGAGCCAAACTCTGCCTCAGAAAAAAAAAAAAAAAAAAAAGATTCACATGCCACATTGGAGCTATTTTCATTTCATTCATTCACCGATTCACTCAAAAATAATTTTACTATCCACCTCTTAGGTTAAATACTAAGAATACAGTTACAGACTTTCTCTTAAAGGAGCAACTATTCTAGCAAGGTAGGCAGAGACACATAGGTATTTACAATCTAATGTGGTAACTGTGGTCAAGGGGGACATATAGGATGTTTGAAGAGCGCGCAAGAAGCATCTAATCTATTTTGGGTGCATGTATAGAGGGCTTGCTTAATGAGGGCCTCTAAGGTAAATAGATCTTTTTTTTTTTTTTAAGACAGGGTCTCACTCTGTCCCCCATGCTGGTGTGCAGTGGCACAATCATAGTTCACTGCAGCCTTGACCTCCCTGGGCTCAGGTGAGGCTCCCACCTCAGCCCTCCAAGTAAGTAGAACTACAGGCACCTGCCACCATGCTGGCTAAATTTTGCATTATTATTGTTTGTTTGTTTGTTTGTTTGTTTGTTTTTTTGGTAGAGATGGGGTTTCACCATGTTGCCCAGGTTAGTATCAAACACCTGGGCTTATGAATAGCATTTAGTTAGAGAAATGAAAATGAAGTTGTTATAGGTAGAGAATGTGTGTGTGCAAAACAAATACATGAGATTACTTACAATACATACAATTAGAGAAAATTAGCTGAAATAATAGAAGGTAATTGGTGGCCTAAAACTTGCTACAGACACTTGCTAGATTCTGGTCTTCTCATTTGCGAACCTTGATATTGCTTCTAAATCCTTCTTAAGACATTAGTCAGCTACCACCAGCTGACTGGTATTGCTCCTCAGTATTAAAAAAAATTCCTGCTATCCCTTTTGCGCATTTCTATATGTTTTATCTTTACACTTCTGCAAAGCTACAAACTTAAAAAAAAAAAAAAAAACCTGAACTTACTCTCATCTTTTTCCTTTTAACTGAATTTGCTCTCATCTTTTTCCTATTAACTGAATTTGCTCTCATCTTTTTCCTATTAATTCCTATAACAAAGAAAATATTGTTCCCAGCCGGCACGGTGGCTCACGCCTGTAATCCAGCACTTTGGGAGGCTGAGTCAAGCGGATCACTTGAGGTCAGAAGTTTGAGACTAGCCTGGTCAACATCAGATTCCTGACACCCTATTAATCCTAAACAAGATAAACAATAAATTAAAAAAATGGATATCAGAAAGTAATAGTTATGACATCTGGAATGGGGGTGATTGGAATCAAATGTCCCAAAGTAAAAGTATTGTTTTGGAGGAGGTTTAATACACTGATTAACTTTTTACTTTATTAAATTAACCATACCTATTGTAATTTCTACGAAAGTACTAAACAAGTAGAAACAGAGGGTGTATAAGTTGGTAGAAGGAAGAAAGTAAAATGGAACAAAACAATTTAAAAGAAAAAATAGTAAAAAATCAGAAATAAAATAAAGACAGTGTAAAATGGTACAAATAAATCCACATGTACTTATAATCAGAATGACATAAATAGACTAATCTTGCTTGTTAAAAGTCAATGATTTTTAGAATGAATTTTTAAAAGGATCCAGCTATATTTTGCTTACGACATTTATACTTAAAATATAAAAATGTAGGAAATTTGTAAGTAAAAAAATAGAAATATATGAAACAAAACTAAAAGAAAAAATTTAAAACTTTATAAATGCCAAAAAACGCTTGGCCTAAAAAAGCATTTCTCTCCATAGAGACACTAAATAACAATAAAATGTTGAAATTACCAAGCATATATAAAAAGTACTAATATCATAGCTTTATATATATGCATTAAGCAGCAATTTTGATAGACTACAAGATGAAATTGAAAATCTGCCATCATAGTAGATGAAAAACACATTTTATCAATAACTGATATATTAGACTGATGAAAAATATCATTCAAGATGTATATGTGAGTAATGCATAACCTTTTCAAGAGCACATAGCACATTTATAAGAATTGAGGAGTAAGAGAGCATAAAGCAAATTTAAACAGATATCAAATAATCTGTAAAATATATTCCATATTATCTAATTACATTTTAATTAAGTTACAGAAATAACACTTAAAAAACTATGCATTATGAAATTGTAAAAACATGCCTTTAAACAACATATAGACCAAAGAAAAAAATCATACTTGATATTAGAAAATGCTTAGGTAAAAATAAAAATAAAGACTAAATATCAAAATTTGCTAACATAAAGCTAAAGGAGTACTTCAAGGGAAATTTATAGTCTTAGCTGCATATTTTTAAAAAGTTTCAAAACACTGCAAACTACTAACTAAAGATACAAGGAATTATTTAAATATCAACTAAATAAAGAAAAAAGTAAGAAATCATACAGGAAAAATAATGGAAAACAAAAATTAAACAATAAATAGAATTAAAAGTTGGTTCTTTGAAAAGACTAATAAGACTGATAAACTCCAGTGACACCGATCAAGGAGAAAGTGAACAGGAATAAATAATCTATATTAGAAATGAGAATAATGACATAACCAGAAATAAGGCAGAAATAAGAAAAAATTATGAAGAACTTTAAGACAATACATTTAAAACATAGATGAAATAAGCAAATTTCTAGAAAAATCTAAATCACCAAAATCAATTCGCAAAGAAATTTTTAAAAATGGTGTTATAATCATCAAATAAATTGAATCAATTTCCCCCAAGGTAAACATCTGACCCAGAATGTTCTACTAAACATTGAGAGAAAAGACTATTTCAATCTTACATAAAATGACACATCAGCTTTAAGAGACTAGGAAAAGAGATAATGTACCAGAACTTATTTTTAAAGCTTGTACACCTTTGATAATAAAATCCAGATGAAGAAAGAAAAAAAATCACAGTTTGATCTCACTCATGAGTTTAGTCACAAAAATTCTAAAATGTTAACAAACCAAATAGCTGAACACACACACATACACACACACACACATTCATGTATATCCATGTATTTAAAAAAGCAACACATTGTGAACAAGTTGTATTTATCTCAGAAATACAAATTTTCATCAAAATTATAAAATATAGCAATATAATTTATTACATTAAAAGATAAAAGAAAAAAAAAACACATGATCCTCTCAATGGATTCAGAAAAATCATCTGATAAAATTCAATATCCATTCATGTTTTCAAAAAGTCTATAGCTAATGTCCTACTTAGTGATGAAAAATGAAAGCATTTTTTTTCAAGAACAGAAACAAGCCAAGGTTTATTCTACTGGCATTTGTACTGGTGGTTCTAATACATGCAATAAAACAAGCAAAAAAGATGAGGCAGGCAGAGAAAGTAAAAGAATTAAAAAGAAAGAGGACACAAAATTGTCCTTAATCATGCATAGTATAATTGTCAATGTACAAAACCCAAAAGAATCTGTGGTTGAATTATTAGAATTATAGTGTACAGCAAGTCCAAGTGTTGGAGAGACCATAGTCTAAGATGGTCTCAAATGCTGCTAGTGGAATTATAAGTTAATCAAACTTCTTAGAGATACAATTATCTTCAACCTAGCAACTCTATTCCTAGGTATGTACCATAGAGAAATTCTTGCATATATTTACCAGGAGACATATACAAGAAAGATTAATAGCAGCATTTTCGGAAATAAAAAAAAACTTAAAATTAATTCAAATATCTATTGACAGGAGAAAGAGAAATACATTGTGGTAGACCATATAACAGAATGCTAAAATGGTGCTGCAAAAACGACAATAAAGAACTACAGCTATGCACATGAACATAAATTATTTTCACACACATAATATTGAACATAGCAGTTTGCAGAAGAACAGATACAATAGAATTTCTTTCACATAAATTTCCATAATAGGCAAAACTGAATAAATATTCTTAAGTGGTAAAATAATTTTTAAAAACAGGGAATTATAGATATAAAATTCAGTACATAGATCATCTCTTCGGGAGATTTTGGAATGGAGGAGGGGCACATAGGAAGCTTCAAAGAGACTGATAATGTTCTATTTCTTCAGCTAAGTTCTGGATTGACTGATGTTCATATATTGGTTAATACGTTGATGGTTGATATGTTGATGGTTATATATTTTACTTAAACGCTTTGTTCTGGCACCCTCACTAGAATAAAAGCTATCAAAGTCTCTTTGTCAGAGACATGTAGCTGCATTCATCCCTTCCTTCAGTTGTGCTGTTCTACAGTGCTGACACTTTTCACTCCTTCTGAATAATCTAGACATCAGGAGGATAATATGTCTGAGGGATCATGAGTGGGAAAAATGATAGGGTGAGCTTTAGTGGACTCTCATGAAGATACAGTTCAGCAGAGCCCACTGATATCCAGACTTCACCCACATTATAGAAGGAACCTGGCTTCCCTCCCTTGGCAGCTGGGAACCATGGCTTTCTGTGGTATTCTTCAAATTGCTTGTCCCTTAGGATCAGTTAAGCAGCCAGACCTTTGCATTTTTAGCACTATGTGTAGTGGTGTACTGGAGCTGGCTCCTATAAGCTGGCACCAACTTGGGGAGCTAGTTGTGGGTGAACATCTCTTGCCAACTCTGCTTTCAGTGATGTCACATTGGCAACTTGAAATCAGCCCTGCTGGGAGTATTTATACCCTAGGAATCAGCAAATGCTAAAATCAGGTCCCCTTCCTTCCCCTACCCCTGCCCCATGGACAGTTTTTATGCATCCTCCAGGACACCACTAAATGTAAAATAACCATAAAATCATATGGAGGTAGGAGACGAGCAGGACTTATTTCCCAGTCCCAGTGGGATGAAGTGAAGGTACCAGTAAGAGCCAGCAGATAGCGAGGAAAGTCATCCCTAGCTGCCCTCATTGCTCATTTGCAATTTGCATAAATTGCAACATGCACCTCCTACCAGCACCATGACAGTTTACAAATGCCAGGCAACAACCTAGAAGTTACTTCCTTTCCATGGCAATGACTCAGAGAAATTACTGCCCCTTTCCTAGAAAGTCCTAAATAACCCACCCCTCGATTTGCATTAACCCGCCCTTTAATTTGTATGTAATTGAAAGTGGGTATAAGTGGGTATATATTCAGTTGCCAACAGTTCATATGCTGCCGTCTCTGGGCACACTGCCCATGAGTTAGCCTTGCTCTGCATGGAGCAGTACTGTTCAATAAAAGACTGCTGTCTAACATTACTAACTTGCCCTTGAATTCTTTCCCGGGTGAAGACAAGAACTCCCCTGGGCTCAGCCCCAGTTTTGGGGCTCACTTGTGCTGCATCAATATAATAGTCACTTATGACTTATGGTGCAATGAAATGGAAAGGAATCCAAATTAATAAATATCTTCAATCACAGAGCCTGCCTGCCCCATTTGTATTCAACTACGAAGAGCAAGCACCCTGGACCTTCCTAAATACTTACATCCCCCTTGCCTGAGTGTTTCCAGGTCTCCACCTCCATCAGGTCTGCAAATGGCCTCAGGCCTTTGGGAGGCAGGACAGGGAAGTCTCCAAATCAGACATTACAAAATAACAAACCTTGCTGAAATAAGATTTTTATGTTCTTAACATCATAAGAAAGTCTATGCTGTTGTAAACTATGCCCTCTCCTTTTCTGAGCTGGAATATATATTGGGATAGAGGGAAATTCATGACTTCTACTGTCATTACATGAGAACTGTAGCATCTTCTCCAAATCAGAGTCTAACTGAGGTGATCATAGGTCCCAGAGAAAGTCTCTGAACTGGTTTCTAAGCCAACTACCAAGAAATAGATTCCTGAAGTACTTAGTGCCTACTTTTTCAGAAAGCCACTGATAAGTGGCACATACTAAAAATGCCAAGACGATCGTCCTGACAGAAGGCATTAACCCAGAGCACTAAACTCACTCTCTCCGAAATTTTAAACTTCCCCCTAGATGCTGTTTTCTCTCTTGCTGACTGATAAAATCCTCAGAAAGATGTATTGCACTATTATTGATTGATCTGGCTTCAGTAGTTGGGAGGTTTAATTATACCATCATTCTTATACTCAATAATTGCCGTTTTGTTTCTTCATAGGAAAGTATGAGGATTAATTTTTATTTGAGTGCTAACATTTATAAAACTCACACTCTCTTTGGAGAAACAAAGAAATTTTTTAAACGATTAGTTTATGAGTTCAGCTCTACATAACAGCCTCCAACTCAATCAGTCCCTAGGGCCTCAACAAATTAGATCCTCATAAGGAGCTTCACTTTATGAAGCAAGTGCTTATTAAATATCTAACTTTCAGACACCATTCTACAGGTTGAGCACCCAGTAGAAAGCAAACCAAATTTGGTTTTTGTACTTACTGAACTGTCTAATGGGGAAAAAAGAAAATTGAACAAATACACAAAAGAAGCAGGAGTAATGATAGAAATACACAGTGTCATGGAAACAAATCCAGAAAACCTTCCCTAGTCCAGGGCTCAGAAAAAGAGTTCTCTGAGGAAATGACACATAAGCTGGGATTTAAGTGCTTAGTAGGGGTTAGCCAGGTAAAGAGGGGAAGGAGAAGTGAACCAGTGTAAATGATCATTTTGAGCCACCTTTTCCTGTACAGACTGGTTATTTTAAAAATGTAGTTTTAATTTTGACTTGGCTATTATTCAGCTATGTAACCTCAGTTGAGTCTCCTAATGGCCATTCATCTCAGCTTTATCTGCTAGACTGGTGGACCTCTAAAGTTCTACTCAACTGAAAAGCAAATATATTATACACAGATTACTATTCAGCTAGTATAACAGCTTTTTTAAAAAAACAAGCTTTGAGCAATATAGCAGTGTTTCTTGCAATAGGTTTGAATGCTCACAAAAACTCCTTCAGGTAAAAAATACTAGATTAAGAATTCTTCTCAATGTGTAGGAGAGCTGATGGACCAGAAATATAATTTTTCAGTGGCCAGAAACAATAAGAAAGCATGAATACACAGAGGTAAGTAAACTCTGGAGCTGGAACTTGATTGGAGGTAAATGTGAATCTCCAGTGGCTTAGCTTCTGGCATTCAGAGGACCACAGAATCTGAGAGCTACATCATTAAAGGATAAACAACACAGAACTTCTTCCCTGCTTACTAAATGGATATTGTCCCCAATATCATGCCTGTCTTAGACTTACTCTGTGTAAAGAAGAAAAAAAAAAGTCCCCTTAGCCAGTTTCTTTTTTTTTTTTTTTTGAGAGAGAGTTTCACTCTTGTTACCCAGGCTGGAGTGCAATGGCACGATCTCGGCTCACCGCAACCTCCGCCTCCTGGGTTCAGGCAATTCTCTTGCCTCAGCCTCCTGAGTAGCTGGGATTACAGGCACGCACCACCATGCCCAGCTAATATTTTGTATTTTTAGTAGAGACGGGGTTTCACCATGTTGACCAGGATGGTCTCGATCTCTTGACCTCGTGATCCACCCGCCTCGGCCTCCCAAAGTGCTGGGATTACAGGCTTGAGCCACCGCGCCCGGCCCCCTAGCCAGTTTCTAACCATTAATACAAACTTGCACTCATGCATTTAGAGCCTGTATTTACCTTACCTCTTGTTTAAAAACTCTCAAGCCTGAAGATTTGTTTAAATTGTTCCATGTTGGTAGTTCACTAGGCATCTGATAGAAACAATCACAAATCAACTTTGAAGGAATGGTCTTTAAAACTAGGCTTTGAAAGTTTTTACTGACAAAGTTACAAGCTAGATGAGTTCATCATCACAGATCTAAATACATGAGGCAATAAGGCATGGTGAGTTAGAGTCAATGAAATGCCAAACGAAATCATCGGAGCTGCAGAGATTAAAGCTACTGGAGTTAGAAGTAACAGAATATAAAAGAACCATGTATGGAATGGCAAAAATACATGTATAAATGAGAATTGAAGGTATGTTAAAGAAAAAAAGAGATGATAAAGATATAAGGCAAATGTGGAAACACATCAAATAATACATGGAAAGAAGTAAAGGGCTGGAAATTTTCCAGAACTGATCAAAGAAAACGAGTTTAGATTCAGAGATCTCAATAACTCTCAATCAGAACAAATAAAAAGAAAGGCCCAGCTAGCAATATTATAGTTAAACAACAGAACACTAAAAGGGAAAACAAGATCTTAAAGGCAATAAAAAAAAGAAAAATCTATACAAAGGAATAAAAATTAGACTAAATGTTGACTTCTCAAAAACCAATTGGAAGTCAGAAGACAATGAAATGATAGTTTTATAATGCCAAAATCAAAGTAACTCAGTTTTACGCTCCCAAATTGTTATTCCAAGACTATGTTTTAAGAATAAAAGCAAAATAAAGGCATATTCAGGAGCTGTGGCTTTCAGCTGAAAGTTATCACCAGCCTACAGATACCTCAAGAAATAGGCCTAGGCAACAAAGCAAGACTCCATCTCAAAAAAAAAAAAAAAGAAAAAAAAAGAAAGAAATGGGAGAATGAATATCCTGACCCCTCTCTCCTCCCTTTCTCGTTGTCTGAACCTAAGTGGAAGTAAACTAAGAACATTCTTTCAGTTTGAAGAAAGATAAACAAAAACCCCAAAGCCTTCAGGGACACTGAGCAGGAACAAATGGCAGGCATCCAAAATAACGCCCCAAACTAACTTTATAAAGCAAGAATTACCTCGATTCCAAACCAGACAAGGACAGCACAAGACAGTAAATTACATACATCACTCATGAGCACAGATGCAATAAAATGCTAAGTGAAATATTAGCAAACTGAACTCAGCAGTGTCAAGAAAACATACTATATATTAAGATCAGTGTGGATCACTCTAGGAATATAAGATTGGCTCAAAATTAGAAAATCAATCAACACAACTGACCAAAATAGCAGATTAAAGGGGTAAAAAAGCTTTACTGGATTATGGCATATGATAAAACAACTATGTGTGATAAAAAGGCTTAGTCAACTAGGAAAAACATAGTCAACTAGAGTAAAACATTCTTAATATGCTGAAGATATCAAAAGAAACATATATAGCTAAAATCATACTCTATGGAAATGTAAAGACATTCTATTTAAAGTAAGAAACAAGTCAAAGATGTCTACTATCATAATTATTATTTAGCATCGTACTGGAAATCCTAGTCTGTGCATTAAATAGCAGCAAAAAAGGACAAAGGGTGCACAGATTAGAAAGAAGCAAAGAAAACTATCATAATTCACAGATGACTGATTATCTACAAAGAAAATCTAGGAAAGTCTACAATCAAATTATAAGAATTAATAAGTTCTAGGCTGGGCGCAGTGGCTCAGACCTGTAATCCTAGCACTTGGGGAGGCCAAGGCAGGCAGATCTACTGAGGTCAGGAGTTTGAGACCAGCCTGGCCAAAGTGGTGAAACCCTGTCTCCACTAAAAATACAGAAATTAGCCAGACATGGTAGTGGGTGCCTGTAATCTCAGCTACTTGGGAGGCTGAGGCAGGAGAATCACTTGAACCCGGGAGGCAGAGGTTGCAGTGAGCAGCGATCATGCCATTGCACTCCAGCCTGGGTGACAAGAGCAAAACTCCATCTCAAAAAACAAACAAACAAAAAGGACTTAATGAGTTCTACAAGATTGCCAAATAGAAGATGTATTAATATAAATAACTATATATAGCAATAGTTGGAAAATGAAATTTAAGAAAAAATACCATTTAAAAGAACAAAAAGTAATGTACCTAGCAATAAGTCTAACAAGAGACATGTAAGATCTTCATGTAGAAAATCATAAGCTTTGAATGAAAAAACTTTAAAGAAGAAATAAGTAAATGAATAAGTAAATGGAGAGATATACTATGGTCATGTACAGAAAGGCTCAATATCACAAAAGATACAAAATTTTCATAAATTAATCAGTAGACTTCATACACGTCCAAATACCAGAAGTAATGTTTAACTTGGCAATGTGATTCTAAAATGTGTGAGAAAAGTCAAGTACTAGCCAAGGCTGAACTAAAAAATAAGTAGGCTAGATGATTTGCCCTTCCAGATGTTAAGGCTTATCATAGAACAATAATATTTTGCAAATTGTGATATTAATAGGGATAAACATCACAGTGGATAGAAAAGAGAATCCAGGTTCTGCATATACAGAAATCTATATAAGAGCATACAGTGCATATTATTGGGAAAATATGCCAGAAATTTTCTTACCCATATAGAAAAATAAATATAGATATGTTATGGACTGAATGTTTTTGTCCCTCCCAATTTATATGTTGAAGCTCTAATCCGCAGTGTGATTGTGACAGTATTTGGGAATGGAGCCTTCGAGAGGCAATTAGGTTTACATGAGGTTCTGAGGGTAGGGCCCCCATCATAGGGTTAGTGTTCTTATAAGAAGAGGAAGAGAGACTAGGACCAGAGTGCTCTCCCTCTCTCCATCACTTGAGGGGACAGTGAGAAGGTGAGTCAGGAAGACAGCCTCACCAGGAATGGAATCTGCTGAAACCTGATCTTAGATATCCCAGGCTCCAGAGCTGTAAGAAATAAATATCTATTGTTTAAACTGTCCAGTGTATGGTATTTTGTTATGACAGCCCAAGCTAAATGCTATATGATGCCTATATGACACTACATAAAAAATTCTGTTCTAAGTGGATTAAAATCATAATTGAGGAGGAAAAAAAACCTTAAAACTTCTGATAGAAAGCATAGGAGAAATATCTTTCTGACATAGGTTAGGGAAGTACTTCTTAAGTAAGACACAAATCTGCTAATTTACAATGGAAAATACTGATACATTTTATTACATTAAACATAACCTCTATTTATCAAAGACACCATAAAGTGAACACAAAGACAGCCATAAACTGGGAAATGGTGTTTGTAAAACATAACCAACAAAGAATTTGCATCCAGACTGTTTAAAAAGCCTATGTATATCAAAAAGAAAAGGAAAAAAAAAATAGAATAAGTGCTGAACAAGAATTTTCACAAGAAAGAAAGCATAAATGGCCAATAAACATATCAAAAGATGGTAAAACTGGGCAACAGAAGAAATGCCAATAATATATCATTTTACATACATGTACATACATTAACCAGTGGCAATTGCAAGAGTTGACGAGAAAGTGGAACAATAGGGATTGTCCCATTTCAACAGTGGGAGGATCAATTTGTGATATGTGAAAACGACTGAAAAAGACCTTGTCACTATCTAAAAAAGTTGAACACACGCGTAACTTACCTCTATCAGGGATACACTCTAGAGAAATAATTGCATATGTGAACCAAAATACGTGTACAAAAATCTCTGCAATATTATTCAGAATCACAGAAAAACTAATGACATCCTGAATGTCACCAATATAGGAATCCTAATTTGTCATATATTAATATTAATAAAATGGATTATTATATAACAATGAAGATACATAAGCCACAGCTGCTCTGCTTATTTCTATTATTAAATGCCATAATCAATGTTGACTGAAAAAAAAAACTAGTCAAAGAGCTATAAAAGCCAAAACAGACAAAACCCAAAATCATATTGTCATATATATATATACATATATGCATTTTTTAAAATATCACAATATAAGCAAAATTCAAGATAGAGGTTTTTTCTTGGCAGGATTAGACTGAGAGGGAATGTGACAGAAGACAATTCAAGGGTCAACAAAAGTACTGGTAATGTTCTACTCTTCAACTAAATGATGGGTTCAGGCCTGTTCATTTAATTATTCTTTCATTAAATCATATTATTACACATACTATATTACATACATTCTATATTATAAAAAGGGAGCCATGGCAAATCTCAGTTCTTTATATTCAGTCTCTGTATATATATAAAAAAACAAAACCCATGGTCAAAACAGCCCCAAATAACACTTTTTAAAATGGAATTTAAAAATACAGCAGACTATAAAATAGCCTGAAATTCTGTTGGTGGGACCTACCCTCTCCGTGGCCCGCCAAAGGCTTAGGTTAATGCTCAGAAGATGTATTGTTTGCCTGAGGAAACAACTGAGAAATTTGAAGCCTGTAGCTTTACTGGTTTTTTCCTCCTTGATAAATAATTTCACACTCTCCTTAACCCTGTGGAAATCCAGGATTTTCCAACAATGGAAAAGAAACCCTTACTCCCAAGAGACTGCTGAAATGACAGTGACCTCAGGGGCCAGAAGGTCTCTACCACCTGCCACACCATATTCTTGTCCACAGGAACCTGTCCTAGGAGTCGTTTCCACCAAGGATCATCATCCAGATTTTTATCAGCCACTGTGCAGTATCACCACAGTGTTGTTATCAGTGTTGCTCTCACCACAAAGTCTCCAGAAGGCAACTCTCCACAGGATCCTCATTGAACTTCCTAATAACATCTCCAGCTATTTTATAGGATCCATTTGTCAAAAAAATAAATTAATTAATTAATGTCTCATTAGATGGTGTGACCAAAACCTCTCTACCATACCTGAGATCAGACACAAGTCCAAGGCACCTCATTGCAGCTGGCAGTGTCTCAGCTCCCATAATCAGGGAGACTTAGTAAATACTCCAGTGACAGGGGAGCCATTCATATCTTTGTACAAGCAGCCTTCCCATTTTGTTTCTTTAAACCTTCTCATGTTGCTTCCTGATTCTGTCAATGGGGGGATTTGGGAGACAATCCTTGCTTTCCCTAGCATCCATTGTTGGGTTTACATGCATTATAATATTTTAAGATCTATTCCTTCCCCAGTATTCCAAATCACCTTGGTTTCATCAACTGCTATTCTTTGCACCGTATCCAGTTGCAGCTCCTTTCTTTCTTTCCTCATGATTATGATAAAGGCCAGCAGAATCCCATGCTACACTCTGTTTATTTGGATAGCAGAACAAAGTTGGCACTGGAACCTTGTGGCATGTGGAGAGAAGGTGTCACACAGGGCAACCAAAGTATGGGTGAGCCCCTAGTTCATTAAAGTGGCTGAGGATAAGGGGGTACTGGTGTAGGTATTTGGTCATTAGGCAGAGATTAGTCTTTCAAGAAATAGGCTCCAGACTCAAGCTGAATCCATGTCTGAGCTGAATAAGGACAGTGGTGCTTGGTCCGTTTGGATGCCATGGCAGAGAAAGAGAGCTAGGCTGGCCTCAGAATAGCTCATATCCAAGAAGAGAAGCTAACAAAGTTATCACAGGGAATTTGGACAGGTGAAAGAAACAAGTGGCTTTAAAATATCAGAGTTACCTAAGAATATTCAATTTTCCTTTCTATTTCTGGAATGTCAATACATCTCTGTGGGATAATGAAAAGGATGTAAATGGAATAGAAATATCACCTCTGAAATCTTATGTTTAAAATGTAGACATAGATATATGGTACTACTACACAGCACTTTGACTTCTCTCCTGAGCCCTAAATTGGATGTGACTGTCGATAGATTAGTTTTGTCATTATCTATAGTTTCTTTTCAGACTTCCCTCCTTGTAACTTGAATTTTGTGAGTTTTACATTTAAAAATGTGGTACCAACTCTTCTCAACCACTCCCACCTGTAGGACTGAAGTTGAGGATCCAATTATGGGAAATGCTCTTGAGCCAACCTGAGAACATAGGTAAGTACCTACTGCTCTCAGAGTCAGGTAATGGTCTCTTAGCTCAGACTACAGTTAATAGAATGGCAGGTTCCATTTAGCACAAGCAACCTGAAAAAGTTCTAAAGAAATTGTGGTAAGGAAGACAGAGAACATCTGCTGCCTACTAGGGACTAGCTAAGAATCTGAAAGTAGAAAAGAGAGAATATTATTCTTTAATGTTTTCATGAACAATACGTGGGAAGTTCAAAATCAATATTGTTAAAACACTGTTTCTGAAAAGGTACAAGGAGGTTCTGAAATAACAGTTACATGTACATTGACACAAATTTTACACTTTGTCCTCAAGATAATATGTAAGTAATCTGTTTCCCTGCTAACCAAGATGCCCACCCCCCATCAAAATGAAGAAATGCTGGACTCACATTGGTGACATATTCGATATCCTTCCAAAGGATGCACTCCCTGGGGAAATCAGCCAAGTCTAAGAAATGATCCACCACCACTTGGCCAATTAAGTCATGACGAGAGAACCTGTCAAAGTCGTACACAGAGAAGTGAAGCTTCCGTGCTTCAAGGTCATTGTAGGGAACTGGAAATAAAAACACTTCATCAAACACAGGGTTCAGGGTCTTTCTGTGAACTTTAGTCTGGTGTTTTGTTTTCCGATCAGGAAGCAAATAGATCTTCACATAAGGATCTGAAGTTCCAGAAAAGTCCTTGGCGGGCAAATTGACAGCTTTGTGAATCTTCACTATGAGCTGCTCTAAGTCACAGTCATATTTTAAAATGAAGTTCAGTTTCCCACACGCCTTGCTGTTACTCCGTCTCCCATCATCATTATCCAAGGACCTCTGTTTATATAACTCTGGTTTAATTCTACCAATTCCAGTCAACTGTTCCTGTTTTTGAAGCTGCTGGATATTGAAGTCTGGGTTTGACAAGTTGAGTTGTCTTCGGAATGAATTATGCCTTGAATGAAGAGCAACACAGAACAAAGTTATAAACTTATTAGCTATGGGTCTCTCAGAAACTTTTGCTTGGGATGTAGGTAGACTGTTACATTCTGTCAGGAGCTTAGATCTGTGGGCCTTTTTGTGTGTGTGTCTGTGGCCTAAATTCAAAATGCTCATCAGTGTGATTAAGCTGCTCCCTAAGGCTTGAAGCTCAAAACTGAGACTTGGTATCAGGAAATGAACCTAGTAACATGCGACCTCAGAGCTTTAAAGGTTTAATACACTTTCTAAACTGTCTAATATGCCATTAAAGAAGCTTATTCATCTGGTGGAATATAAAGATTTGTACAAACTGCTTTAAAAATAAAATTATTCAACTTTATATATAATATCATTCTGATTGAAATAGCCAAGTGTTGCCTTAAGAAGAATGAATCTTTCTCTAAATTACACAGAATTTCTTGCCACTAGTTTATAGCTTTGTAAGGATATAAATTGTTTTTTTTAGGATATAAATTCTTACTGGTTCAAATAAAATCATTTCAACACAAAAACACGGTTTCTGCTCATGCAAAAATGTATGTGACTGGGATGTGCCTGCATGTAGTGGCTTGTGGTGGCTCTGACAGGGGCAAGTGACAGCATTGGGACTGTGCTTTTGCTGTGCACATGGGTGATCAGTGATCAAGAGGACAGGTTTCATTTCTGAAATAAATACTAATGGCACAAAAATGAAAGATGAGCTACTATAAATGTATGTAGGGATTCAGCTGGAAGATGGTTGGATACTGATATTTGCAAATTAAATATTTGCTAACATAGTATACTCTTTACCCTATAAGTTTATTGATTTGGATTAGAAGTTTCTCTAAAATTCTCCTTAAAGTCTGTCTGATCTGTGTATGTCTTCACAAATTGAGTGAAGTAGTCATTACATACAAGGTTGTTTTTAAGGTTACTTTTGTTTGTTTTTAGCTCAGAGTTTAGAGTCATTATATTGTATTGCATGCATTTGCTCAATAACCTTAATTAAAATAGCCTCTTTACTAGAAGGTGAAAGAGAACAGCTGGGATGTCTCTTAGGGATTGGTAAACAGTTGGAGAGGCAGAGTAAATATTTGAATTTGCCTTCTCTTTCTTTCTTAAGACAATGAAATAAAGATGTAAAAATGGAATTAAGGGATCCCCAGACATGTTGGAAAGTATTCTCCCTTGTCATCATGGATGTTATGCTGAGCATTCCTCTTTATCTTAAAATAGCCTCCTCATCACTAATCACCCACATGGTATGACAAGAGCATTGTCACAGAGCTGTCACTTGTACCTGTCACATCCAACACAGTCCATAGAAAGCAGACACAGCCCAGTCACATACATTCCCACATGTGCAAAAACTGTGTGGACTGAAAGTTGCTGTTGTGAGATTTTACTCTCTTATACAGAAATCCACAATCTTAAGGTGTCTCTGTATTTTATGATTTGGTTGAGCAGGGGAGGAAAGGGAGGACTTGCTGTTAAGCATCTAAAACTGGCTTTATGTGCTAGGGCAGCCAGGTCATTCCCTTGTCCAGAAGTGGAACCAATGTAGTGCTAGAACAGAGCTTCAGTCTCACTTTACTGGACTCTGTGAGTAGAAAGGGTTGAGAGGCAGCAGAGAAGTACCCTGCTGTATGCAGAGGCCAGAACAGGCTGGTGCCAGCCCTGTCTCCCTCTGCTATTGATTTTTCTTTACAGGCTAGATTCAAAAAACGTCCATAATTATGTCCTGGGTCAGTTCCTATCTTTCTGGGTGCTGTCTAGTAAGTGGTGCTGTTTACATGATAAAAGTGCACCCTTAAGATCCACTGGATGGTCCTTCTTCAGACGAGCCTGTGGTGGACCAACAATTCTGTGTCTGCACAATCCAGCCCCAGATAACAATCTCGTGTCAGCCCTAGGCCCTGTCACTATGCTCCCCAGGTGGTTGCTGGGCAGACTCAGTGCATTACAATTTACCTTTGAATTTTCTTAGTACTGGCACTAGATTCAGCATAGCAACATTTTGTCTTCACCCTGTTTGTAGGACTTAATCTACCATAGTTTTAATTTTAATTAAAATTACATAGATTTGGCTATTTAGTAGTGTGACATATTCTGTTTTACATGTATATTTTCTTAGACATGAAATCTGAAGAGAAATTGTCCTGCATGCTCAACTCTTCCTAACCAAAGTGGATTGCCAGCACGGAGTGGGGCTTGTTGGTGTAGTTCAAAGCCTGAAAAAAGATCTCATTCCCCGAGAACCCAACTGCAAAGGAATCCCTTCAAAAACTCCCAATACAGCTAAAGATTCCTCTTAAAAACCAATCACAGTTATGGGCTAGGTGCAATGGCTCATGTCTGCAATCCCAACACTTTGGGAGGCTGAGGCTGGTGGATCACTTGAGGTCAGGAGTTCGAGACCAGCATGGTCAACACGGTAAAACCCTGTCTCTACTAAAGGTACAAAAATTAGCCAGGCATAGGGGCATGTGCCCGTAGTCCCAGCTAGTTGGGAGGCTGACGCAGGTGGCAGAGGTTGTGGTGAGGAGATAACGCTGCTACACTCCAGTCTGGGTGACAGAGGCCGTCTAAAAAAAAAAACAACAAAAAAACCCAAAACCAGAAAACAAACAAACGAACAAAATTACAGATATGAATACTATTATCTACTCAAACATTTTACATGATTAATTTCATTCCCAACACTTTCCCCTCTATTCAGAATCACACCTACTATTAGGAAATCAGTTGAATCTAACTGTAAGGTAGTGGCTTAAAGCAGATAGCAAAGACTGTAACAGGGCATGACAGGTTCTCACTCATGGGGTTCCCTTTCAATCTCTTTCAATTTACATTCAGAAGAGGTTAGAGTTTACCGGAGTTGGGGGAGAGGCATGGTAGAATAGTGAAGCTTAGAACAGCCAGAGAACCAGGGTAACTCATAACCTCCCCGTATAACCTCTGGAGCTATGGGAGCTGAAAATGAGAAAGTAGAGCGGGGCAACTGCCCCAGGGACATAAAGGAGAAGAGGAGGTAGAGGAAATGGAAAATCAATATTCTATAGCTCTCATAGGCTACACAAACAGAGGTGCAAAGAAAAAGCAAGCCCAAAGCAAGAGGGAGGAAAGATATGGAATATAGCGCCATGACCTGAACTTGCCTCATCCCAGGTGAGGTGGCTCTAGGTGGTCAATGGAGGTGGTTTTGAATGCAGTAAATGAGAGGCTCCCAGAGCAAAGGTCTAGAATTTTAATGCCACTGAGTGACATGAATAATGACATTGAGGGACGTAGGAACGTGGCAAAGAGAGATCCGTGTCTGAAGCACTCAGTCCTCTGAGTAGGTCTGGGGAGTCCTGTATTTTGGTGTTCTCAGAACTTAATGTGCACAATGAATGGTAAAAAAACGTGGACCCCAAGGACAGTGGGTCAGAAGGAAGGTTGAGAGATGATCTCCTCTACAAGTAAGTCACATTCTAATGCTGCTGCAGAGAAGCTGGCTGCTGGGGTTGGAACTCTCAGTTTCCTCCACCTCCCCTTCTCTCCCTGGGTGGGCAAAGGATGTTTTCCTCTCATGGAAGAGACAACAAAGAGAAACTAAAGATTCAACTTGGCCACCCTAACCTAAGTTGGAAAATTGCAGTTGAAGCTGTGGAAAGCTTGAGTTCAAAGATAATTAACAAAATGTGCAAAGTAGATTTCCCATAAGAAACTCAAAAAGATACTTTCATACCTGGAGAAATCTGAGCCTTGTGCTGAGTTGCAGCCAGAGGTCAGGAAGGGTCAGAAGCCCAGAGGTACAGGGCTTTGTCCTCCTTTCCTTTCCTTAAATGTGAATTAACCAGTCCCAGCTCTAGGTTAGTTAGTCCCTAAACTATCACCCAAAAAGCCAACTGTGTCAATCAGATCTTAGGAGACAGGACGTAACGGCAATTCAACAAATTCGAATTTGCAAAGCAAAGTGTCAAATAAGGTGGAAGGTACAGAAGAGAAAAATGTAGTCACTATCTTGAAGGAAACAGCTGTCCAGGCAGGCAATAAGATGGTCCCCCCCAACCCCATAACTATAAAGTGGGGCAGAAGGATTAAGTACAGATCAGGGATTAGAAAGTCCTAGAAGAAGAGGGAGAAAGGCCTCTGGCTGAGGAAATTTTTATGAAGGAGATGATACCTGAGGTGGGCTTGCCTACTTAACTTGGTTGCATCCTTAGCCACCTCCAAGCTGATGCTGTAGACTTCAATACAGACATTAACTCCATTTTCATCTTTGTCCCAGCTCTCTAGCAGGGTGGGACTTGCAGCTCTTCTGCCCCAGTAGCTTTTTCAGAGTCCCCCACATACACTGCATCTTTGAGTCCAGACTGTACAAGCCAGCACTCAGATCCCCAACACCCCATCCATCTCGGGCTTTCATGTGCAGTCATGAACAAGTGCACCCTAATGTATATTCCTTCACTGTAGTGGCCCATCTCAGAGGTGAAATCTGACCTGTCCTTTCCCTGGTTCTTGGATACCAGTGTTTGCCAGGCTTCAGGATCGAAGGAGAGAAAATATAGAAGCGAATTGTTGTTTCAGAAATGTTACTGGTTTCTTTCCTATGTTCAAGTCAAGGCAGGGAATTACGGAAACAGTGGAGAAAGGATCTTGTTTTTCTTTTTCAAAAATCCCCTTCATCATGAAGAGAGAGTTGGTCTGTCCTGAACCACAGGCAGACACAGAAGAAGGGGAAATCCTGGATAGGGACAGACACAGTTAGTAGACTACAAGGGCAGGAGGAAGTGGAAATCTGAGGCTTTCTTGGCCTGAAGATTCAAGGGCTTCCAGCATAAGTGAGATAATGAAGATACAGGCATTAGGCCTTGGGGCCAGTGGATGTGTGTGGTCAAGTATAGGTGGATACACTGAGGCAAGACTTGCTTCCTCCCACTCCCTCCCAATTTAAACAGATTTGAAACCTTGAATATTTTATCCTCTATAACCAAGATGAGACTTTGTTCACCAAAACTTTCTCTACAGTAGCTAACGTCATATAACTCTTTTCATTCCCATTGATCCCAGCTGAGTTCAGGCCCTCTGACAGGCCCCTGTCTTTATCACTGTCCCATGCATCTTATATATTCTTTCCAGATTAATCTTCTAAAGAACAAATTGTGTGTATAATTGGGCTCTTGCTGTGGGTCTTTTGAGGGCAGGATTATAAATTTTTTCTCTCTTCATTGCCACCACCGAATACTAAATTTTGCACATAGTAAATGCTTAATATCTGTGTCTACAGTAAATACAGAAATGCTATGAATAAAATAATTTCTCATAATTTTAATCCCCGTAGAGAAAACACTCAATTACATATCGTTTCAGGGTCTCATGGAAGTTGAGATAGGTCTAGGCAACTTCCACTTTTGAAGTAGTTAGCTTATTTAAATATGAAGAAATAACCATGATTCAAGAGTTATGTTTTAGATATTTACATTGAACCAATGTTCTCACCACACAAAAATATAACTTAATAGAAATGTGCTACTCATAGCATAATTACAACGTTTAAGTTTTGTGTACTATTTACTGGAATTGTGGCCAGTCATGGGACCTAAATTTAGAGTGTGATGGTTATCTTCCTCTTTCAATTCTGTCAGCATATTTCTATAACTCTATCGAGTTGCTTAATTCAGAGATAGGGTCAAACACCTAACGTGGGGCTCTTAATGAACGTGAGACCTGGGACAAATGGCCTACTACCAGCCTCACCATTACAGGCTCCACTCAGTTATACTTCTGGCCCTTTGCCATTCTTGTCAGATGAGCAAGAGAAAAGTGGCCTGATATTCACCAACATATTCTGTCAGTCATTCATCGAAAGAAGTTCTCCATGTGCCAAGGGTTGCTAGGGGCTGGATAGATAAAAAGAAACAAAACACTTGTGGTCTCTGGGCTCACAGAGCTCAGTCTAGAGCGGAGTACAAGCAATAAATAATCACTTAAAATAATTTAATCCTGGGTGCAGTGGCTCATGCCTATAATCCCAGCACTTTCAGAGGCTGAGGCGGGCAGATCATGAGGTCAGGAGTTTGAGACCAGCCTGGCCAACATGGTGAAACCTCATCTCTACTAAAAAATACAAAAATTAGCCAGGCATGGTGGCACATGCCTGTAATCCCAGCTGCTTGGGAGGCTGAGGCAGGAGAATCACTTGAACCCAGGAGGTGGAGGTTGCAGTGAGCCGAGATTGCACCACTGCACTCCAGCCTGGGTGACAAGAGCTAAACTCCTTCTGAAAAATGATAATAATAATAACAATTTAACCCTGTGAAGGAGTGAAAGCAAGGCAATGCAAGAGAGAATTACAAGTGGGAAGGAATGGGGAACAGAACATAGCCTTCAGATAGGGTGGCCAGGGAGGCCTTTCTGAGAAGGTGATGTTTCACCTAAGGCGTTAGGGAAGTAAAGGACCTGAGAAGGGTAAAAGAAAAAAAAAAAAGGAAAACCATTTCTGGCTGAGGCAACAACATGTGTGAAGACCTCAAGGTAGGAAGGGGCTTGGGAAGCTGAAGGAACTAAGAGAGAGGCTAGTGTAGCTACAGTATAACGAGCTTCTTCCATGCAGTCTCCAATTGAAATCATGTTAAAAGTGTCACTGGTTCTGCAACACAGTGGCCCTGGCCATAGGTAAGGCTGGAAGCAGACTGTGCAGTATTATCATGCAGGGCCTTAATAGACTTGATAAGGAGTTTGTGGTGTGGTAATTGAAATTTTTGAAAAACCGAAGTGTTACATAAGAAATTTGAGAAGACTTAAAAAAACAGGATGAACTTTCATCTTAGGACATGAATCAGGAAATGGATTAGATGGCCTTTCAAGGTTCCTTCTATTTTGGGGATCCAGGGATTTTCATACATTTGGAGTAGAGTACTTTGTAAAGCTCTAGTATTAAAAAATTCTGAGAAAATTAAAACATCCACATTTCCAGCATATTGGGTCACTGTACAAAAGGGATTTCATTCAAATCAAAAAGAATTAACAGGAATTTTGGATGATACTAATAGTCACTGAGGTAACTAGATACAGAATCCTAACATGCTTGATCTTGAAAGAACAACAGAAAGTCATTCTGACCAGAAACGTTTTTAGAAGATAAAACAAAGCCCATCTTTAAGACATTCCAAAAAAGCACCGTGTCAGCCAAACATATCCAAGAACAAAACCAAGCTGAAGAGGCCAGGTGAGGTTGAGATTTTTGATGTAAATGCTGCAACAGAAACTGTACCAATCGCAAGGATCCTGAAGACATCTTTAAATGGAGGCTATGTCTTAGGTGCACTGGGAACCCTGAGATAATGGTTGCCCTGAAATGGGGATAACAGCTGCAGGATGGAAGCAGTAAGGAAGACAGTGTCGGCAGGGAGAAAGTAAAGAACATAATGACAAAGAAAAGAGAAGAAGCAGTAACTGGAAAAGCAGACTGTTTAGAGCTGTCTCAGCAAAGGTTATCTTTCCCCTCCCTAAATATGGTTATCAAAAATGTTACTTAAAGAAGAATGTTAAAAATGCTTTGAGGCATAAAGGAAATCTCATTCTTTTTTTCCATTTTGTTAGCAAAAAGTATGTATATGTGTGTGCATTTGCTCATGATGCAACCCAATTCCCAAAGAATTAGAAGAACCATGCACTGCTCTTATTGTGGTGAGATCCTGAGAAAAGGATATGTATTTCTAGACAGACCCCATAAAACTAGGTCAGTAGCAATTTAGGTATGAATGTTTTAAATGCATAACAATGAAAATTGTCAGTAG
The DNA here is from genome assembly GCF_009761245.1 of Sapajus apella. Taxonomy (NCBI): domain Eukaryota; kingdom Metazoa; phylum Chordata; class Mammalia; order Primates; family Cebidae; genus Sapajus; species Sapajus apella. The sequence continues at coordinate 2,681,450 of NW_022436987.1, read as the reverse complement.
TAGGTCGGATGCAGCTAGAAAGAGTAGTTTTCTTATGGTAGTTCAGATATTGCTAAACCCGATTTTTGCCATCAGAAAAGATAATGTAATTGCATGCCTCCCAAACTAAAATAAATTTGAACACAGAGTGCATTTTACAGGGATAATTCCTTCACTCTACCTCTTTGTTTTTTTCCTTCTAACCAATTTCTACAAATCAGTAGTGATGATAACAGTTTTTATTTTTAAGCAAATACGTACTAATATGCAGAGTATTGATATACTTTTCCAGTATAAATATTGTGATAATTATAGTGACATCATTACTATCAGTTTGTTAGAATTACAGCAGAGCTTTCAGATCAAATCTAAAAAGATCACAGTACGTACTACCACTATATATTGGAGGAATCTAGACCAGAAAAGTTACATGCAGAGTAGAACGAAATAGGAGACAATTTCGATGGAAATTTCAATGGAGACTCCATCTAAAAGGCTCTAGTTATTGAAATACTGAAAGGATTTGATTATGAGTCTGCACATTGCATGAGCTTTATGACAGCATCAAACAGAGCTCTAGTTATATTTAAGTCTTAAATCTGAAGATAAATCCTAGTGATAAAATCTGAGGATTTCTTCTAAATCAAATGGCAAACAACTACCCATCTCCTCACAGAGGAATATTTTAGATTTGCCTCTTTGATTCAGAATTGGAAATGATGCAAAAATAAGTTTCTAAAACAATCAAATTATAAACTGGCATATTCCATACCACTTAATGAGAATGAGTGGAGCCTCTAGGATAAACTCAATTAACATGAAAAGGGTAAAGTCTTATTTCTGTTTCTGGAGAACAAACAATAAAGATTTCTAAAAAATACCTCCAAACTGTGCTTATACTTTCCAAATAACAGCACATGCTATTCCTCTGGCCATCACTCAGGACAATATTTTCATTCTAAAGAGAGCTGCTTCCTGAGTCTCTTTTCCAAAAATCTCTTATTGAAAAATGAGTTTTTATATCCAGTGATTTAGAACTGTCTGTTTAGCCTCAAACACAATTTTGTGCAACGTCCGAGCCTTGGGAGAGGCCATAATGGCAATACTAACAGCAAAATGGCAGCTCGCATTTTGGAGTATTTACTAGGTGCCAGAACTGTGCAGCACATGTTATCATTTCAGTCTTAAAACCACCTACAAATCAGTACTATCTATTCCTCTTTTGAGGAAGAGGAAATGGACACATATGGAGTTTTAAATAATTTGTTCAATTTTATACCTGTAAGTAAAGGCAATTCATTTGACTTGAGAGACTGCACCTTTTATCACTGCATTATATTATTTCTCTACTGTTGAAGAGCAGAAAGTATCCAGACAATGAAAAGAGAGTGATCCAGGCCTGGTTACTCTGTGACCCTCCCAAAGGCTAGAGGTGGACAAAGACCTCCAGCCACACGGCGGAGCCTGAAGAGAGCCTGTGCGTGACTGTTAGGATAGGCGAGATGCACAGGGAATACATTCTACAGCAGTAGGAGGGCAGCAGGGAAGAGTGGTTAAGAACTCAGATTCTTGTGTTGGTTGAACCAGGGTTCCAACCCTGACCTGGGTGTTTACATATATGACTTTTTAAAAAATTTAATCTCCTTGACTTGTTTCTTCAACTGTAAAATAAAAATAATAGCATATATCTCATGCTAAGTTGGGAGCTATAATAAAATATGAATATAAAGTTCTTATAGAGTACTTCACACATGCTAAGTCTTAATATTTTAACTATTATTTTTATGAACTAAGTAAAGACCAAGAAGGGCTCAGGAACCTAACTTCAGCATAGGAAGCATGGGATTTCCCCATATTCATGTCTCTGATACAGAAGGGAAATCTAAAAGGTTATAGGCTCCTTGACCAATCAGTGCTATTGTTGCCAGAGAAGGGAATGGGCGGTTCTTGCTTGCATTCAGAAACGAAGAGGCATTACTAACCGAACCGACGAGGTTGGCTCTGTGACTTGGCGCTGCACGCGGATGCCATGGGCACAGTTCTCCTGAACCCCTGTCTGGGTGGAGAGGGGAATGTCAGGGGAAGTGTGGCTGATCTTCATGGAGGAGTCAGGGCAGGGCGTGGGAGGGTCTAGGAAGTCCTCGCTGTTCTCCTGCTCATTGGTCTCTGTGTCCGTGTAGTTAAGAGGCTCCTGGTTGTTGTCTTTGCTACCAGAAGGCAGGCCTCGTTCTCGCCACGGAACCCAGCAGAGTTTCCAAGACACGAAGAGAGACACGCCAAAGAGAGCAAGACCACAGGCAGTGACCACAAGGGTCAGCAGGCTCACTGAGATGTCTGCAAAGAAGCAAAGATCAAAGGTCAGTGTTATCATTCCCTCCATGCCAAGCATTGCATAGGGTGGGCAGAATGACCCTCTCATCCATTCATCCCTTGGGAGCTGACTATGGAAGCCCACGCTGGGGCGCACAGCTGGGTTACTTGGTTCTGGGGCAGTGACAATGAGAATTCATACACAAACCATAGGACCCGTGAGCAAAAACACACAAGAGGTAACATGGCATGCAGGCCATGTTTAGAAACCATAAACAGCCTGCTATGGCAAGAAAATGAATATATTCATGGGGACTAGAACGCCCTTCAAGTCAAATAAGACTCTATCCCACAGGCAGCACCAATCATTAATGTCTTTTGAGCGGGGCAGTTTCAAATGTCCTTAAAAATTACTCGGTCATTTCAGAGAGCTGTATAATATAATTGAGGAATTGTGTAAGTCACAACTTCTTAAATTAAAAGAAATCAGAGTGCTTTTTTTTTGGTTCTACTTTTCCTATTAACTTTTAAGGTTCTAAGCAAAATGAAGCTCAAGTCTTCTGTGGATTTTGCAGCTACAAGAACAACCACCACTCAGTGGCAGATCCTCAGGACCCAGGACACAATACTGTAGTTTGGGTTTCCCCAGCAGCATACCCTAAAACAATTATTCAAGGGCAAAGCATTATTTAGAGGGAGAAAGGGAAGCCAGTAAAAGGTACATTATCAAGCCAGTTCCTACAGTAGGGGAGTAAAGATTAAGCCTGCTGGAGAGGCCTAATACACCTCAGATATACTCTACCCAAGTGGCAAGGGATCCAAGGTATTACACATTTGCTCTCTTTAGTTGTTAATTTGAGGGCATTTCCCAAAGGGCATTAAATTCCCATCATTTGAAACCTGCAGCCCAGATGAACAAAGTAGGCTCCAGTGGTCAGGAACATCCCACATTGAAATCAATGCAGAGGCTGCATTGGAGGTCAACAGGCACACACTGAAGTGGTAAGGGGATATGGCAGGTAATCGCAGCATCTGCTACATGGATCATGGACCACAGCCCCATGGGTTCAGCAAGTCTTGGCAGTACAATATCCAGTGATTATGCCCCTAAGGTTCAAAACAGCTCACCCACTCCAGGCTTCTGCCCCAGGCTACAGTAGAGCCAGGGAGGCTAAGCATCAATCTGAAGGCATTTCTGGCACTATGGTGGCTGTAAAATCTTTATTTTAAAGAACCACCCTTCCTGTTATTACTGTGCTTCATTACACTCAGGATCCCCAAGGATTCTCCCCAGGATTTGCCTTTACTGCCCATCATTAATATTTGCATTGCTTCAACCAAAGTTTTCTGAATGCCCACTACATGCCAAGTGTTATGCTAAGCTCTGGAGATACAATGAGGAACATGATAGGCGCACACCATGTCTTCACAGATTCATATTCTAATGAAGGAGAAAATTAGAAATGAGTTATTTGGTACTCACAATTTCAACTATGCACAGCACTGCCAACATACCATGGTCTGTGACAAAGTTGTATTTTTGCTGCAGCATGCATGGGAACCCCTCCTGCAAGTCACTTACCTACTGAGTCAAGCTGAACAACCACCATCCCTGTGCTTTTCAACATGACACTGACAGCACTTGGTCATTCTTGTGAACTGATAAAACTGTTTATCAAAAACTCCTCTTAAAAGAAACCCAGCTGCCAGGGCTGGTGATGGATTTAACATATTTCCTCTATGCCTCCCAATCAATATTCACCCTTTTAGTGAAACAATATTATATCTCTGTTTGAAAATACTGGGGTTAAAGTTTCAATATGGGTAACTGTGCCAATCTTTTTCACTTTTATCTCCTCAAATCCCATGGAAATGGGATAAGCAATAGAAAATAAAAAAGAGCATCACCAATTCATCAGTTAACCAGTAACTTTGAGGAATGTCTGGAATTGTTTTAAAAGAAAAGCCCATCAGTGGGAACATTTAATACAGGCAAATGAAGGGAAACTGAGAGAAATTTAAAATCCCAGGTGCAGAGCAACAGGCAGGGATGGGGAACAGAGAGTGCAGTCAGTGGGGACAAAGTAAAAGGGGCTAGGTAGTATACCTCACAGAGCCTAACGTGAGGCGGGGGGGCATGGTTTGACCCCGGACTCCACCTGGTTCTGACCACTCACACAGGAGAGTAGAGAACATGCTGGTGCAGACCTCTATGATGGGTGGTAGTGCTGGGGGACCAGGAAGGAGGAAACCCTGTCCCAGGTAATCAGGCTGCAAACATCGATCCCCACCTTCTCCAACACAAAACAGGCTCTACATAGCAGTGAAATCTCTTAATACATTCTGTAATCTAAATGGAGACAAAACTTCTGTACATTCTGTTAATCACTTCAACTCTGTCCTGAGATAGACACTGCTAAGAGACCATCAGCAAAGGGTGGAGGAGGGGCACATTGGGAGGACATAGCATTTAGGAATGTGATGAGATAACTGTATTATTACTCACCAAATAGTCACTGTGTCCTATCACAGGGCTCCTCTCCAAGGGAGAAGCATAAATCCCAATCCCCAACGTTGGTCTTGGCTGTATGACACTCTGGTCAATGAAATACGAGTGAACATGGCCCATGCCACCTTGAAGCAGAGGTCCCTTGTGCTCCCACCTTCTGCATGAGAAGAGCTCTCAGATAAGCGCTGATCATCCAGCCTGACTGCCATAATGAGAAGACTTGTGGCATTAGCCCAAAGTGCAAAACAAGGAGAAAACTAAAACATGACTGACAGCCTGGGGCAAAGCTACAGCCGACTCACAGATCCATTAGCAAAACCTAAATATTTAGTGTATTAAGTAACAGGATTTTAAAGGGGTGTTGCCACAACAACAACAACAAAAGCTAATTTATGTGATCATATAATTTACTGTCCAAAGCTGGGACACGGCTAGGAGAGACAAAGGGTTATATTAATAATTACATGGGGATAAGATGCTTAGGATAGTCCAGGGAAAATTGGGACATAGGGTCATCATAAATGTAAGAACCCCATGTGACCTCTGAACTCATCAGCTTAGCACAACATGACCTCTCAGGTTTCAATTGGCATAGATAGCATATTGAGTAAAATGAAGTTCTGTCTCACTTTTAACTAGTAACCACAGGACCTCTGACCCAGTTCAAGAACAATTACAGCTTGTTAGTTGTCTACAGCTCTGGCACTCACAAAACAGCCTGCTCAGAAATCCAGTCATGGGGGATCCAGAAGAGCAGAGATCTTGTCCATCTCAACACTGAGTGCCAAGAATCTAAAAGAGTTCCTGGCACATAGTAGGCATTCAGCAAGTGATAAAGCCCACCTGAGGAGCCCTGTACCATCTGCTATGTCTACCTTGAATTATTGTTGTGTGGATTGTGGCCTGTAAGCCCTAGGAGGCACCAGTTACACTCATAGTCATTATAGATTTTTGTGCATGTTGTTATTTTTTAAATTACGGCAAATAGCAGGAGTGGCTTTTTTTCTGATTTACACAAAGGTGTTGTGTGAGTTAGCAGTACCCCAGGGAGAAATGCCTGCAGGAAACACCATTGATGACCTACACAGCCACACCAGACGCCAAGCATAATCGTCTGTACTACTGTTTACAAATAGCTGAGTATGCCTTCTAGATAGTATATTTGTACCTTTCTCTTGTTTTTTTCAGAAACAGGTGCTACAAAGCTACTTCAGCATCACTAAGGCCATACTTCCCACCTCTGACCCATGACCTCCAAAGTTGGAGAGGGAACATCAGCTTAGAATCATAAGATGTTATTTCTTCAGTTAGGTAGTAGGTACATGACCATTTGTTTTATTATTAATTTTTATATGTGTTCGTTAGATATATTATTGTCATTTATGGTATATCTCATTTTAAAAATTGAAAAATATATGACATGAAAAATAATCATGAGGTAATTTTTCTAAAGAATGTGAATTGCATAATTAGTTCTTTTTTCCAAAAGTCAAGGTAATAACCAGATAGTCACTCAGGGATGAAAAGAGGCAAATGGCAAACCAGTTCTGATCCGAATCCCTAGAAGTATTGCCGCTTTGGGGGTGACTATGCATAAAGCTATACTCAGAGCTGACATAGAGTGTATTCTTCCCAGGGAAGGTGTGGCACAGGATGTCCTGTAATCACGCCTGTTTGTCAAAAACCTCTTCTAGTGGCTATTAGCCCTAGCCATAAGACATGATGCATTGTAGCAACATCCCTGGCATACCAGATAGAAGACATCATGACACCTTGTACCCAGCAGACATTCCAGCTGGACACCTATAATTCTAGGGGATGCCTGCAAGTGTTTTTTCTTTAAAAAGTGGACCTGATTTAGAGTGGCAGTGACTACTGGCCAACAAGTAAAAAACTTAAGCCCATATACCTATGTGAAAAATTGGTTATCTTCCTAAAATTTGAAGGGCCAGGAAAAACACATAAACAGACAATAAAAGAAAAGTCATGAAACAAATGGGCAAATCGACACCTCAAAAGCGGGTAGTCAAGCTGAGCCATCAGAATAAATGGTCCCTGACATGAAACAAATTACAGTAATGCAAGAGGCAAATTAATTCATGTACTGAGATTTATAAAACAGCAACCAAGAGTGAGAATTATGACTGCGGCAGTAACTGGAAAAAGACACCCTTGAGATCCAATCTGATCTAACAGTAAAATAATGTAATTGGTGAAATAGAAGAAAAATTCAGTAGAAAGCAAAGTCAAGGAACATGTGCCTGAATGTAGACCGAGAAAAACAAAACCAAGCAAAACAGATACTTCGGAAATTTAAACGAAAAATATGATATGTATTCATTCAGGAGGTCCAATATTTAAATTTTCTAGAAGTAAGAACAGAGAGAATGAGAGAATGACGGTAAAAGTCATCAAAGAAAAAAACCAAGTCCCCTAGAACTGAAGGACAAGTGGATAGGGGTCCACTGAGCACCTATAATAAAATATCACTACCTTGGTTGCATTATTGTGAAATTTCAAATCATGAATATTAGAGAAGGTCAGAAAACTTAAGAGACAACATGAATCTGGAAAAATAACAAATAAATGGGAACCAATGAGAACACATGGACACAGGGAGGGGAGCACTACACACTGGGGTCTGCTGGGGGGAAATAGGGGAGGGACAGCGGAGGGTGGGGAGTTGGGGAGAGATAGCATGGGGAGAAATGCCAGGTATAGGTGATGGGGAGGAAGGCAGCAAATCACACTGCCACCTGTGTACCTATGCAACAACCTTCCATGTTCTTCACATGTACCCCAAAACCTAAAATGCAATAAAAAAATGCAATTTAAAAAAAAAAGAAATGGGAACCACAGTGGCAACAGACTTTTCACCAGAAACCATAGGTAACTGAATAATGCCTGCAAACTTCTGAGAAAAAATTACATTCAACCTAGAATTCTGTATTCAAATGCTATCAATAAAGTGTGAGGGCTAAAAAAGCCACCTTTCAAAACAAGTCAGAAAAACTATTTTTTATGTATTTATCTTAGCAAGTTACTTGAGGATGAATGTAGGAGATTAAAATGAGACAGAAAACACGCATACAGGAAAAACTGTATTCAAGTTGGAAGACTGGTGGACAAAAGTCCCAGCATGGGAGCTGAGCTACAGGCCTAGAGAGGAGCCAGTCCAGCCTAGAGCAGTTACGTGATTGGGTTTAAAACACCATACAACTAAGACACATTTATGAAACAAGAAACGTTTGATTTTAAAATGTAATGACATTAGAGGTTATTGTTATTTTAGGTATGATTATTGTATTGTGGTTATGTGTTCTAGGTATATGTAGAAATGATCAAATGATATGTCCACAATTTGCTTCACATTATAGATAAAATAACATTGACTATGAATTGATAATTGTCTGAGTTTTGAGTACATGGAGTTTATTATATTAACCTCTCTACTTTTAAATATGTTTGTCAATTTCCTGATGGAAAGTAAAAATAAAACAAGTTTTGGTAGGCGGAATCTCTGACTTCAAGCATAGATATTCTTATTTAATATATCTTGGGTGAGGTCCAGAGTCTCCATTTTTAGCAAGTATCTCAACTCTCTGAATAAATATGATCTCTCTCTCTCTCTCACACACACACATACACTCACACACACACACACCCGTGTTCAGAATACAAGATGTTTTCCTGATCCTCAGATAATTGCGCCTGGGTTGGGGGGTCCTAATAAATATAATACTTGGAAATTTAGTTAGAAAATTAGCCCATGGAGAACTTGAGGATATCAATGGTGCTTTGTACGGAGGTGGTAATGTAATTAGATAATGGAAACAGGTGGGATCAACAGCTCTGATGATAAGTGTTTCAGATTGCTGAACCAATGAGGAAACACTGTATTAAAATAAATCTTACAGATAATCCAGAACAATTCATGCCACAATTACCTCATCAATATCCCTTTCATGTAACTACAAAGCCTTCATTTAATATCCTAATTTCTGTATTTTTAAACTTTACAAAATGAATGTGTCCTGCTTTTGCAATTTAAAAAGATAATATTACTGTGAAACTAAAACTTCTCTAAAAATTAAAGTCTATTCAAATAAAAAGAAAGAAGAAAAGAAGAAGGAACAGGAGGCAGAGAAAGAGAAGGAGGAGAAATGGTTGAGTTCAAGCATCACAACATTCTGAAATTATCCAGCGAAGAACTTAGCTCCATACGCACCTCAACAGGCCAGAAGACATTCTCTGAGTGGTGACCTTGCAACATCTTGGATAAGAGGCATGTAATAGATTCCAGTTTAAATCAGATACTTGGTGTTTAAATGATTGAACTTAAGTCATCTGGTAAATATAATATTGCAGAAACATTGTTCTTTAGTGATACTACAGGCACCATATCACAGTATGTTACAGAAATACACAATCAAGATCTGCATTTCAACATTGTGTAACCATAGATAAATTTTCCATATCTTGTTTTGTCATAGTAACATTAGGATAATAATGGTATCTACATCTTGGGGTTTTAGTGAACATTTAGAAAGGTAGCAGTGCTCACTAAATACAAGTTATTGTTTTTTTTTTTTTTCATGAGGTATCTCAGGATTTGGCTTCTCCATATTGAGATTTATTGTGAATAAATAATCACTTTGATTACTAAATACTGAGGCCTCTGGCAGCTTTAAAAAATGGCCTGGCATCAAACAAATATCAGGTTCTCAACAGGTGCTTATTGAACTGAATTACTGAGGACAAGAGAAGGAGCTTCTACTGAGTACCTGATATTTACTACGTATTGAATTAGGGATATAAAATAAATAAAATTAATCCTTGTCCTCAGGAACTACTAGTCAAGAGAATTTCAAGAGTGCTAGTCACAATTTATAGAGTGCCACTATAGTCTAGAAGTCAGGCATACATAAACCAATACATAAAGTTCAGAGATGGCTTTTCATAAGACTAAGGAATTGATTCCAAGAAGTGAGGGTGCTGCTGAAATAAATACCTAAAAATATGAAAGCAGTTTTGAAATTATGTAATGGGTAGAAGCTGGAATAATTTTGGGGTGCATGCTTCAAAAAGCTTACACTGCCATAATGGACCATTAAGAGCAATGCTGGTGAAGCCTCAGGAAGAAAAGAGAAGAGCTGTAGAGAAAGCTTCGAGCTTCTTACAGAACTTTTATGTACCCATGACCAGAATGTTGGTAGTATATGAACAGTAAAGACCATTTGATAAAGTCTCAGAGGGAAATGAAGAACATGTTATTGGAAACCGGAAGAAAGGTGATCTTTGTTATAAAGTGGTAAATAACTTGGCTGAATTGCGTTCATGTTCTGCTATTTTGTGGAAGGTAGAACTTGGGAACAATGAAATGGGATATTTCGCTGAAGCTATTTCTAACCAAAGTATTGAAGTTGCAGCTTGGCTACTCCTGGCTGCTTATAGTAAAATGAAAGAAGAGAGAATGACTTAAATACAGAATTGTTAAGCAAAACAGAATGAGAACTTGTAGATTTACAATATTCTCAGTTTATCCACATTGCAAAAAATTAGAACCCATGTTTGGAAGAGAACAATAGTAGTGTGGCCAACTGATTAATTAAGAGATTAGTATGGGTATGAACTGCAGACTTAATCAGCCTCCCCAGCCGGGAAACTGCCAATATGAACTAAAGGGGAAGGAAATGAGAAGGAATGAAGGAAGGCTGTCAGATTTGGATTTTACAGGATGGGAGCACAATGCTATTCAGCTGAGACATGCACTATTTATCAAGAGAAATAAAGAAGGACCCTGAAGAAGATTCACAGATCATCAGGGTTGCCTCCTTGGTTTCAAAAGGGGTGGCCATTGCCTTCCTTTCAACAGGCTAAATGGCCCCACTGAAAGCCATAGGGGAAGGGCTGCCCAGAGGTGTGGGTGTGTGGGCCATGTGGCAGAAATCTGGGGGCTGAGTTTATGCCTGACAAAGCAGCAGGGGGCAGAGCCACAGCCCCAGGCAGGCCCTCAATCCCAGTGTGCCTGGAGGGCAGAATATTAAGCCAAAGAGGATTATTTCTGAGCCTTGAGACCTCATGGAGTTTGTCTTATAGTTTGGACTTACTCATGACCTGTTACCTCTTTTTCCTATTTTATTTCTCCATTTTGGAACAGAAATGTTCATCCTAGGCCTTTCCATCATTGCATTTGGATGCACATAACTTGCTTGGTTTCACAGGTTCACAGCTGGAAAGCAATTTGCCTCAGGATAAAATCATATTTTGAGTCTCACCCATATTCAATTTAGATAATATTTAGATGAGACTAGATTTTAGACTTTAGAGTTAATGCTGAAATGAGCTAAAACTTTTGGGGCTTTAGAGATGTCATGAATGTAGTTTGCAAGTAAGAAGGACATAGATTTTGGGTGGCTAGTAGTGGAATGATATAGATTTAATGCTTGTATCCCCCCCAAATTCATATGTTGAAATCCCAACATCCAATGTAACAGTATTAGGAGGTGGAGCCTTCAAGAGGTGATAAAGTCACGAAGGTGAAGCCCTCATGAATGGGATAAGTGCCCTCATAAAAGAGACTTAAGAGATTTCCCTCACTCCTTCCACCATGTGGGGACACAGAAAGTATGCTGGTGCCTTGGTTTTGAATTTCCCTGTCTCTAGAACTGTGAGAAACAATTTTCTGTTGTTTATAAGCCATCTAGTCCATGGCCTTCTGTTATAGTAACCCAAATAGACTAACATACCGTAGATGAGGAGTGAGTCAAATCCTACTTATTACTACTTCTCTTATACAAAGGTAAAACCCAGTCATCTGTCATGTGGCCAAAAGACTTCAACAGGAGAAAGAGAAAGTGAGGGTTTCTTTCTATGGCCATACGTGTTGCACAGGGAACAACTTGCTGAGCTTTACATGGTGTCCCTGGGAAACAACTTGTATATTCCAAGTCACCTAAGACCAGCTTTGCCATCATTTATATTTTGTGATCTTGGGTCAGTCCCCCTCGATGATCTTTCTCTGTCCTAGCAGGTTTGGGCATGGTTCTCACATTACGTGGTTCTTGTGAAACTGCCATATGACTTGGGGTACACAGCAATGTCTGTATCTAAGATTGAAACCATTATAATACTTCTTGTTAGTGACCATAAGTCATTGAGTGCTATTTAACTGAAGGCTAAAACTTAGGGCCATTCCTGCTTTTCATTCTTGCAGCAGACACACAGTTCTCTTCACTCTGGCTCATGGCAAAAATTGAAAGGATTAAGGAGCATTTACTTGGGTCTGCAGGGCCATACCATTTTTAAGGCATGGAGCCAGGTAAACAGAGCACTCCGCTGCCTTAAATATAAGCTTGAGGGCTAATAAAATGAATTGGAACATGTAAATTGGCAAATGGGATCAAATGTATTTTTTTCTGTGATCGACATAAAGGGAAGAACATCTGAAATATGACTGTTTCTGGCTGTCTGATTCCTTTTTCAGAAGGCTGCCCAGATGATTCTGCCTATGTTAACTAAGGAACTGGCCTAAAATTAGCATTGAGAGAACACTTTCTGTTACACCTTCTATTTGCAAAGTGCTGTCTCATCAGTGTGACCAGCTCCTCTTCACACTGGCATCACCACCCCTGCATTTCCCAGATCAGGCAGGAGCTGCTGAAGCCAGACACTGACTGCCTGGAGCCATATACACTAAGAGCCAGATGTTAGTTTTTGTGTACATAATCTCTGATCTCCAAACCTGATGCACCTGAGTTTCCACTATCTGCATAACAGGAAGGTTCAGGAATCATTATTAGGTTCACTGCTGGGTTTCTGCTCTCTTTTTACTCAATCACTCCAGAAATTATTTAATTGGGGGAAAATCTACTTAAAAATATTTTACACCCACTTTATTAGAAGTGCTTGCAGAATCTACAGTGTTTTCTACACTGTTGGATTCTGGCCTGTGCAGTGTAAATGGAAACATTCAGATGTGCTAGGATTCTTGTAAAATTATAGAAAATCTGACATGCAGGATGCAAGGTTTTAGACAATTGAGACTTTTTGCCTGAAAAGAACTATGAAACAAAACTCAAGAACATGTGGGGACTGGGGACCGGCCAAAGAGGTCAACAACTCTTTTTGGCGTGCCCACAGGAAATGGGATCTCGATCTGCTCTGTAGGGCTGTGTGGAGCTGGAGGGGAATGGGATTCAGGAAATGGAGACCAGCTTTGTTGCCTGCTGTGAGACTTTGGGCTACCTGCACTCTCCTGGGCCATTTCTTACCTCTATAATGGGGGAAGAGATTCCTTCTAGCCTGGCTATGCACTTGCATCTATATAAAACCTATCACAGTGCTTTCATAGTGTTGCCTGAAATTCTTTTTAAGCTTAGCACTACTGTATTGGCTCAATAATTCACACTTCCCACAGGACCCTTTTACACGCTTTTTCAGTCGAAGTCCTTTTCTCGGCCAGATCTTGTCTTGCTTTGATCCAATTCCTGTTTTAATCTCTCATCTACCCTGTGGAAAAAGATCAAAAGGCTGCTTATAATCACCTTTGTGAATGAGCATTTAGAAAAATCTCATAAAGCAATACGTAATGTGGGAAAGTTTCTTCACATTTTTGGCTTCCATGAGAAGTGACTTTTCCCTAAATGTTCCTGCTCATTTCTCTTACCCCTCACTTGTCCATTCCAAGGAGAAGTGAGTTTTTTCCTTGATTAGAAAGCCAGGCTTAGTCTTGCCTCTCACTTCTGTATGACATTCACCTTCCTGCACAAGGCACGGTGCAATGTTGGAAAGTTTGTTGTTGCTCCAGACCCCAAGATTGGGCAGACTCCAAGATTGTCTCCTGACCTTCCTCAGGCATAGCTGGACACTTTCAGAACAAGGCCTTGATCCTTAAACCCGTGGCCCTGCATGTGTTTAGAGAGCAAACTGGATAAATGCTCTCTGCTAGCTGTACTTAAGCTGGTATGGGCAGAAGACTCCCAGGCTTCTGTTGGCATGAAGAGAGTTACACGGGGATTCCCCCCACCCCCAGAACATGGCAGTTGAACAAGACACAGGATATATGAGAAAATGACCTGCAGATTGGGTGCAGACTTGTTTTTAAACACATGTGAGACACTCCCTAGAGGCTTCTCATGGTTCTTGAAACAAGAAGCAGAGTTCTTGGTGAGTATTGGTGAGCTGTTGGGAGCAGTGGGCCAATGCACTTTGTGTGTGAGTATCTGCAGGCTGTTTAGGTTCTAGGCATTTTAGTTTATAATTCTATGACTGTAAAACAATATTTTCTCTTTCAAATTGGAAACTTAAAAAATCCTATGCTCAAATAACTCAGCATTTTTATGTGCTGCCCTTTAGAGTCAAAAGACTCTCTTTCAACATCTGATGAATACTGAAACCATGTCCTAACACTTGTATTTTAATTCTACTGTCCTCCACTCTTTCCCCAGCTTTGGGCCCTGTGAGGCTGACCTACATGGACTATAACAAGGGGCTCTCTTGCATTTGGATTCTGTTGAGTTCAACCAAAAGGAGGCCCCTAAAGGGAAACTGGAGGGTGGAAGACGAGCGAAGTTATAGCATTTATTCCTCCATGTTTCTTCCCGGTAAGTCACCACATTGCATGTGTCCCTCTACTGAAGGCCACAGCTCTTTTGGGGGGTTCTTTCAGGCCTGTGGATAGCAAAGGCTTCCTACTATTACTAGCCCCGGAGTACTGCACCATCCTTTGCTCCTTTTCTTGAATCCTGACCATATCTTTGTAATAAAGGTCCTATACTAAACTCTTTTCAAATTACCTAGTTTGACCATATCACCTATTTCCACTGGGACCCAGACTGATTCACTGTAGACTGAGTTGTTTCCTAACATACAAAATGAGATAAGCTTCTATATATGAAGGGGCTTCCTGATCTTATATTCTTAAATTGTTTGAGAAACCTTATCTCTAAAGTATCTCCTACAACTTAGCATGATGTCTGGCACATCAGAGGAACTCAAATTTAATGAGTGATAAAATTCTAAGCTACATTTTATACCCATTCCTTACTCCACTAAAAAGTGTGCTTTAGGAAAAGGAACTGGCAAAGAAGCTGTATGTTTAAGTATATATACACAACAGGCATTAAGACTACGTTTTCATCGTGATTGAAAATGATACAATATTTCATGCTTCTCTAAACATTTAAGACTCCACAGAGGCAGAGGAGTACCGTAGAAGGAGGACTAGTTCTGGGAGAAGCATCATGTATTAAATTAACCTCACAACACATTGTTTAGAGCTGCTGCTCATGGAGGTATTATATAACTGGGGCTGGAGTGCCCCGTCCAGACTGTTTCAGGGAAACTAATCTTCAGGATAAGTTCTTAGTGCCTGAATATATCTCCAAATAGTCTTGCTTCTATGGTCAATGTTAACTTTACAAGAGTCTCTCCTGAGAAATACTCTCAAGTCACAAGGTTGCCTAACGTCAGAACAAAGAGCGGACTCCTGGTTCAAATTTTTCCCTGTTTTTTTCCTCATTTCTGTCTGGAACCCTCATCTGTGACAAAACCACAGACTTTGTTCCAACATATAACTCCTTACCTGAAGCCCACCTCTATCCCCCAGATCATGGATCTGTCTGTGCTGAAAGCATGGTCAGGCTTCGACTATTAGTAATTGGTTAAAAGCATAGGCTCTTGTGTCTTTGTATTCAACTGTCAGCTTTCTGTCAATTTCCATTTAGCAAATAATTCATGCTACTAAAATAAAGATGGTCTCTTTTACATTGTTAATTTTTATCAGGAGTCATGATAGCAGTTGGCATTTATTCATCATTAGAATGATTATTAATAGTGGCATAATTATTCTAAAAATCATTGATCAATAAAGAAAAATAATACTTAAGATGACAATACAGTTTACTCTTAAATGAAACTGGAAGATATAAAGATTACCAATTCTTTTTGGAAGTGCTCTCCTAAGGCGTGCCCTCTCTGAGTTACAGAAATTCTGCATAACAGGCAGTGGACAGAGCTATAGCCATGAGCAGGCAGTGTTTTCTTCCTAAAACATTTCTGTAATTGTCACTTCTCTTTAAACCAAGTAGGGGTTTTTATTCACATTTTTTTAAATTGTAGCAAAATATATCTAATATCAAATTTACCATTTTAAAGTATAGTTCAGTGGTAATTAACTACATTCATCCTGTTATGCTGTGATAGTGGTGATCCACGATCCATCTCCAGAACATTTTCACCATCCCATGCTGAAACTCTGTACCCATTAAATACTAACTCCCCATTCTCCCCTCCCCCAGACCCTGGTAACCTCTGCTCTACTTTCTGTCTCGATGATAAACCAAGATGTTTGTCTCATTTTACTGAAAGTTGGTCACTGAACAGGATCTTTGCCTTGCAAAGGTACATATGGAAGAACAGGAGCCAGAGAGCTCAGGCAGCTGCTGCACAAATACTGAGGAAGGAGGGAAATCTGTGGTACATCCCAAATGATGCTCTAAAGACTGGGGCAAGAAAGAGGGCTACAAATGCAAAGAAAACAGGAGCAGCATCAGGATACAGAGATAGTAAGAAATGTGAGCACTGGAGACAGGAATAATGAAGACTCCAAAGAGCAGCCATAGAGAGGACAGGATTCTCACACCTGAAAGAGTGGAAGAAATTGAGGCTGCATCACTAGTGGGAGATTAGACAGTGGTCTATGGACAGAACAGAGGTTAGCAGACAACAAATGCAAAGAAAACAGGAGCAGCATCAGGATACAGAAATAGTAAGAAGAAGCATGAATGAGAAGGAGGACAAAAGCAGTAGGCTCAGATGAAAGACAGCAAAGCCAAAGAAAAAAATGGCTCATTTTATGTAAGATTCTATTCTCTACCATATCACCAATGGGAGACTCACAGGAAAACACAAGAAGTAGTAGGACAGGGGTCCTTCTTATCTGTGGACAAGTAAAGGCTTATGATCCAGCAGGCCTAGGTATCCAATGCTAACATATCAGGCCCACAAGGGCATGCTATTCTGGAAGACATTTTGGGTGATATTCTAGAAGATATTTGGGTGATATTCTAGAAGATATTTGGGTTAGATAATAAATAAAACAGAAATAGGAGGGATTAGAATGGATGAGACATTCTCATAAAAATATAAGAGAAGAGAATCAACTAAGGAAGGGGAAGGTAGATGAAGAGTTGTTTTTTTTTTTTTTTTTTTTTTTTTTTACAAATACATGTAATGCCATCGTTTTACCAAATACCAATAATAGCCAAGTACATAGTCCCTTTCAAACCTTTCTGTCAAAGTACTCCTAATGGAGTACTGCCCCTCCACCTCCAGAGTCTGGGGTCCCTCCCAGGGTTTCCCAGGCCCCTGACAGTCACATACTTATTTCCCACTATTGTGCCTCCAAGAGTATCAGAGGACCCTTGGATAATCCTGTAAGCTAAGAGTAGGGAGCATCCCTGCCATTTGCCGTGATGTTATGATGTTTCTTTTTACTGGGAACACATAGTCTGCTATTTATCACTTGGAAAACATGGTGCACAGAACTGAAATAATGCCACTTCCATCAGGAAACTTATACAATATATAATAAGGAAACAATAAAAACAAAAGTCGTTTGGTTGTCTTTTCACAACTTCCATATTGTCTTGAAAATTTCTAGATGTTTGCTGCTGTATAATTTGTTAGAAACTAGAAGAGGGCCATTATCTCACTGTCCCAAAATAAGAAAGAAAAAGTTGCAGTTAAAAGTCATCGCTATTTATCATGTTATAAAAAAGGGATGCAGATTATCTCAAGAGAAAGATGCAATAACCAGGTTATGAGTGAGAAACCTCAGCGTGAGAGAATGTCCTCTCCCCTTCTAAGACAATGAGTAACTCAATTTCTACTCTGACCTTTGAACAACTAAGGATAGAGACCACAACCACAAGTGAGCTGAGAAACCAATGTAGGTGATGATATCCAATTTTACTTAATGTTATCTTGAGAAGAAGTAGACATTGCTGAAACTGCCTTCTGACTAA
Source organism: Sapajus apella (assembly GCF_009761245.1). Classification (NCBI taxonomy): domain Eukaryota; kingdom Metazoa; phylum Chordata; class Mammalia; order Primates; family Cebidae; genus Sapajus; species Sapajus apella. The sequence continues at coordinate 2,663,624 of NW_022436987.1, read as the reverse complement.
TGTTGGTCAAGGTTCTGAACCTTTCACTCAAGGACTTATAAATAGAACCATTAATTTAATATGGGCATTGATATGGTTTGGCTCTGTGTCCCCACCCAAATCTCATCTTAAATTGTAGTTTCCATAATCCCTGCATGTCATGGGAGTAACCCAGTGGGAGGTAACTCAATCATGGGGGTGGTTGCCTCCATGCTGTTCTTGTGATAGAGAGTAGTTTCTCACAAGATCTGATGGTTTTATACGGGGCTTTCCCCCACTTCACTATGCACTTCTTCCTGCTGCCATGTGAAGAAGGGTGTGGTTGCTTCTCTTTCTGCCATGATTGTAAGTGTGCTGAGGCCTCCACAGCCCTGCTGAACTGGGAGTCAATTAAACCTCTTTCTTTTACAAATTACCCAGTCTTGGATATTTCTTCATAGCATCTGAGAATGGACCATCACAGTAAATTGGTACTGCAGAGAGTGGGGTGCTGCTATAAAGATGTATGAAACTATAAAAGCGACTTTGGAACTGGGTACCAAGCAGAGGTTGAAACGGTTTGGAGGGCTCAGAAGAAGACAGGAAGATGTAGGAAAGTTTGGAACTTCCTAGAGACTTGTTGAATGGTTTTGACCAAAATGCTGATAGTGATATGGACAATGAAGTCCAGGCTGAGGTGGTCTCAGATGGAGATAAGGAACTTGATGGAAACTGGGGTAAAGGTCACTCTTGCTATGCAAAGAGATGGGCATTTTCCCCCTCCCCAGAAAGCTGTGGAACTTTGAACTAGAAAGAAATGATTTAGGGTATCTGGTGGAAGAAATTTCTAAGTAGCAAAACGTTTCTAGCCTGGGCAATAAAGCAAGACTCCTGTTCTCTCTCCCTCTTTCTCTTCCTCTTTCTTTCTCTCTTTCATTCTTTTTTTCTTTCTTTCTCTCTTTCTCTCTCTCCTTCTTTCTTTTTTTCTTTCTCTTTCTTTTTTTCTCTCAAAAAAAAAAAAAAAGAGGAAGCAGAGCATAAAAATGAGGAAAATTTGTAGCCTGACAATGCAATAGAAAAGAAAAAGCCATTTTCTGGGGAGAAATTCAAGCTGGCTACAGAGATTTGCATAAATAACAAGAAGCCGAATGTTTATCACCAAGTCAATGGGGAAAATGTCTCCAAGGCATGTCAGAGACTTTTTTGGCAGGCTCCCATCATAGGCCTGGAGGCCTGGGAGGAAAAAATGGTTTCCTGAGTCAGGTCCAGGGTCCCTTTTTTGTGCAGCCGTGGGACTTGGTGCCCTGCATCTTAGCCACTCCAGCCATGGATAAAAGGGGCCAAGGTCTAGCTCAGGGCATTGCTTCAGAGGGTTCCAGCCCCAAGCCTTGGCAGCTTCCATGTGGCTTTGGTCCTATGGGTGTGCAGAAGTCAAGAACTGAGGTTTGAGAACCTCTGCTTAGATTTTAGAGGACATATGGAAATGCCTGGATGTCTAGGCAGAAATTTGCTGCAGGGGTGGAGCCCTCATGGAGAACCTCTGCTAGGGCAATGCAGAAGGGAAATGTGGGGGTCAAAGCCCCCACACAAAGTCCCCACTGGGGTCTGCCTAGTGGAGCTGTGAGAAGAGGGCCACCATCCTCCAGACCCCAGAATAGTAACTCTTCCGATGGCTTGCACAATGTGCCTGGAAAAGCCATAGACACTCAATGCCAGCCTGAAAGCAGCTAGGAAGGGGGCTGTACCCTGCAAGCCTACAGGGGTGGAGCCCTCAAGGCCATGGGAAACCACCTCTTGAATCAGTATGACCTGTGAAATATGGAGTAAAAGAAGATCATTTTGGAACTGTAAGGTTTAATGGCTGCCCTATTAGATTTCAGACTTGCATGGGGCCTGTATCCCCTTTGTTTTGGCCAATGTCTTCCATTTGAAATGGGCATATTTTTCCAATGCCTGTATCCCCATTGTATCTAGGAAGTAACTAACTTAGTTTTGATTTTACAGGCTCAAAGACAGAGGGACTTGCCTTGTTTCAAATAAGATTTGGACTTGGACTTTTGGATTAATATTGGAATAAGTTAAGACTTGGGGGACTGTTGGAAGGGCATGATTATGTTTTGAAATGTGAGGCCATGACCAAGTGCAGTGGCTCATGCCTGTAATCCCAGCACTTTAGGAGGTCATGGCAGGCAGATCACAAGGTCAAGAGATTGAGACCATCCTGGCCAACATGGTGAAACCCTGTCTCTACTAAAAATACAAAAATTTGCTGGGCATGGTGTTGCATACGTGTAGTCTTAGCTACTCGTGAGGCTGAGGCAGAAGAATTGCTGAATCCAGGACACAGGGTTGCAGTGAGCTGAGATTGTGCCACTGCACTCCAACCTGGCGACAGAGCAAGACTCTGTCTCAAAAAAACAAACAAATGTGAGGCCACGGGATTTGGGAGGGGCCAGGGGTGGAATGATATGGTTTGGCTCTATGTCCCCGCCCAAATCTCATCTTGAATCGTTGTTCCCATAATCCCCATGTGCCATGGGAGGGACTGGTAAGAGGTAATTGAATCATGGGGGCAGATACCTCCATGCTGTTCTCATGATAGTGAGTGAGTTCTCAGATCTGATGGTTTTATAAAGGGCTTTTCCTCCACTTTACTCTGCACTTCTTGCTGCTGCTATGTGAAGAAGGACATGTTTGCTTCCCTTTCCATCATGATTGTAAGTTTCCTGAGGCCTCCCCAGCCCTGTGGAACTATGAGTCAATTAAACATCTTTCCTTCATAAATTACCCATTCTTGGGTATTTCTTCATAGCAGCATGAGAACAGACTAATACAGGCATAAAAAGGAGAAAGAATCCTGCCTGATCTTCAGCTCCCTATTTCTTCTGAAATAGGTACTAGGGACAGCTCGGTGTCTTAGGGAGGTGGAAATAAAGCCCAATGGTCCAGGTAAACTCATGCTGAATTTTTGTTTATGTGTTTCTCAATGGCCAAACTCCATAGTTAGGCAATGGAATGGGTGAAAAACAATGGTGAATGGTTCTTGTAAAGAGAAAGAAGCATGAAGAAGTAGGAGGAGGGAGCAAAAGGCTCACCCACACTAAAGTACTCTGAGGTAAATCTTTTTCTTTGAAGACACTAAGACTATGAAGCAAAGAGAGAAAAAGCAATAGAGGAGCATGGAAACATAGAATATTAACCTAGAAGGCTCCCCAAAGAGAAAACTGAGACAATGGAAGAAATTGTCAAAAACAATAACATTTCCCAGAATGAAAGGCATCGTTTGTGTTTTGTTTGTTTGTTTGTATTTGTTTTTGATTAACTGTCCTAGCAAATGCTGAGAAAGATGAATGAAAAAGAACACATACCCAGACACATTGCTATGAAATTTCAGAACTTCAAGGTGAAAGAGGAGACTATAAAGAGATTTAGAAGCAGACTGCCTTCAGAATTCTTTTAAGGAAGTCTGGAATGCTAGAAGCCCATGAAACAATCCCTTTATAATACTAAGAAAACATGATTTTCAACGTAGAATGTATGCTTAGCCAAATCATTATTTAATATCAAGGTAGAATAAGAGCATTTTTAGAAATGTAAAGGACTCGATATTTTTATACTATGTTCTTCTTTCGAAAAATTTACTTGAGAATGTACTTTAACTAATTAAGGATAAAGGAATTCAAGAAAGAGAAAGTAGGGAAACTAATTTACCTAACCTTTAAGTGGCAGTAACATGAGACTCAGCTCTGTGAAGGTTAAAGAGTATCTTAATAGAATGTTGTCAAAAGGAAGAGAGAAAGAAAAAGAAGAAAGTGGCTTCTCAGTGCAAAATGTACAATCAAGAGGCTGGGTATATTTAACAATAATGCAAAGAAAGATGCTTTTTTTAAAAAAATGCTTTCCTTGTTTATGAAATAAAGTATTTTATGACAGAAAATCATATAAAATAGCCTAAGAAACACAAAATGCCATAAAAAAAAAAGTTAACAGCCAAATACCAAGTCAATTAGAACATGACAAGATTTTGAATAATTGATGGAGATAACTGAAGACTTTAGATGCAAGGAACAGAAATCTTAAAGTGGCAGGAAATTAACATAGAACTGTGTTGCTTTTTTGGAGGGTCCAATCACACTTCAGGGCTGGATAGTTACTAATTTTTTTACAAAATTGAAATATTGTAATAGCAATAACAATAGCTCCACATTTGAATTCCTAACGAGTGTCAATGCTGTGATAAGGTATTTCACTGATTATCATGAAAACTCATTATTACTACAAACTAACAGATGAAGAATCTAGGTACAGAAAGGTGAAATAACTTGGTGAAGGCTACTCTTAACCACTGTACTCTAATATTAAAAAGTCTTCTTGGCTAATATGATTGGGTTCAGTTAACTGAAAAAATCAGTTAAAGCAAAAAACATCTCCATTTAAACCTTAAATATTTTATTTTAATGTAAATATTTTATTTTTACTAAAAACATTAATTAACTGGGCTTTTGACAAAGCCCAGTTGTAATGTTCTTTTCTTTAAATATAGGTCCTCTGATTAGACTTTTGTGTTGGCTTTTTACATAAAAAATGCCCATAATGCATTTGTGTTGTGTGTGTGTTCAACTTGCATTTCCTTAACATAGAATAAGAAATTTAAATATTTGTGGAGCAATCTGAGAGGAAAATCCTTCTAGGTTTTTACCACTGTCTTTAATCTTTCATAGTTTTTCTCCATCCTAATTCACCAGCATTTTTAAAAATAACTTCACTGAGTCTTACAGAACATTTGATTCTGTTTGGGAGCAAAAATAGCTGCTCCTTAGTAAGCATTCAGCTTAACATATATACAAATATATGTGTACACACACATACACACACACACATATATATATATACACACACATATATATATACACACACATATAGTCTAAAGTTACTAAACAAAAAATTAAAGTACGAATACATTATTTACAGAATAGCGGTAATTATCAGAAACCTAAAACTAAAAAAGGGTAAATAAAAATGGTTCCGTCTGGGAGTGGACCCACAAGTCCACTTTAAATTAAAGCTGTCTCTCTTTCTCTCTTTCTCTCTCTCTCTCTCTCTCTCTCTCTCTCAATGTGTGATTTTTTAACACAGTACACATATTACTTGGATAATTATTATTAAAAATTATAAAATATAGAGAAGTTAAATATAAAGAAAGCATGCTTTAAATTAGGAGGCTTAAACTTTCCAAATTCGGACTCACAGGGATCCATTAAGGGACCAGAAGGGGCTGTGTCTCAAGGGAAACAGCAGCCAGAAAGTACAAAACAGCACTTCAGAAGATTTCTCCTCTCAGGGACTTCCCACCATGCTGCGTATAGACTATTCCAGAACCCCGATGGTCACTGAAGACACTTCTGGGCTGGTGCGTGCACCCAGTACTCAGAGAGGCAATCACCAGAGGAGATGTAATTAGGTATTGCTGGTCATGGGCACCTTGAAGCCTGGGGTTCCTAGCCTGCCATCTGTCTACTTGCCTTTCTCTATGAACTCACACCTATATATTTACCTGGGCAAAGGATATTTTACAAAAGCCCTCAGTCATGGTTCCATTTTTTGCCCTGAGCCAGGACCATGGAATCAGTTGCACATCCCCTTAGGATATCTGTATGCAATCAACTTGGCTTGAAGAGAGCATGGAAAAATGGCATAAATGTTCTAAAATGGGTTTGGCATCTCCTCCCAGCCAAAAGATAATTTGTTTTTATGTTATGTTCTTTATAATATGAAAGAATGCTGCTTTTCATTTTATAACAAAATTTTATTACACTATTAGGAGAGAAGTTTTCTTACTCCAACCAGGAATGAGCGTAGTACATAAGAATTTTTACTTGAGATAGTATTTGAGGACCTGTAGAAAATCTCTTATGGCTGAAATAGCAGCCAAGTTTTTGGGTCACGGCCAATGTCTGCAGCAGGAAAGAACAATTAGCAACTTAAAGCAATTTTGTGTTTATATTTGTTTGGCATGCAAAGTTCTGTTTAAGTAGTCTCCTGTGTCATAATTACAAAGGTCAGTACAGAAAATACTGATAGAGGCCAGGTACCTACAGCGGGAAATTCCAACACACTTTTGGAAATGCTCTTGGGGAGCAAAATGAACTTATTTAACAATTTGCTTGCAAGCATAACAGCGAGAAAACAGGAAGAGAGAAAATAATTGTGCACTAGAGTACATAGCTTATTCTATTACCATCTAAAAATTCTATCCAAGAAACAACATTGCACAGCACTGTCTGTTTTTCATAAGAATTTACATAAAAGTTGTGGCTCAAATCCTCATATCTTTATATGTGGCAGAAAGCCTCAAACTTTCAGCTCCAAAAATTTTTACACTTCAAATGAATTCTACATCTGACTTTGAGTAAATGGCTCAAAAAATCTACTCTCATGGCCACAGCCAGGCTGCCATCAAATGTTAATTGTAGACTGAATACCCTTTTACAAAACAGGTGTAGAAGAAAGGGAGTGGAAATGTAAAAAGCAGTAATATCATAACTTCACTGTATTCAGAAGGACCTGTAGAAAGTGTCAAGGTATCAAAGACAGTTTTACTGAAACCAGTAGTTTTGCTGCAACATGAGAGAGGTACCTTTATATATCAGAATATCTACTGATGCAAAACACACAGCTGGTAAAGGGTATGAGTCATAAATAGTTTCCCAGATATGATAGAGGAAACCTGTTCTATTGGATCTGATCTCATCTGTTTAGGAGTTCCTCTTGCTGTGATGCCCAGGGGCAGGACACATTTGTCAGGCATGATACTGTTTTGCCCTGGTTTAGAAGAGCTGCATTTTTATGCAAATATAAAAATGTGCCTGAATATCACATATATGCGCCTGCATAAAAGCAAAGACAACCCCATCACATATCTGTGAGTTCAGAAGATTTGGCCAATCGGTAGTGAATTAGACAAGAATCAATTTTGAGAGCTGATTATTAAACATGCCCACTATTGAAAACTAAGCTATATAAATTTAAAATTAAATAAATTATAATGAAAACAAAGGTAATATTCAAAAGTCAAAGGTGACATTCAAAGATGAAATTCCAAAGTTATCATTTCCTACTCATTTTACTACAATTTATTGTCTATGCTCTCAGTGTTACTTACATCTATAGTATCTGTATGTTGGAAATATCAGATATTGATGTACTACTGCACATCTCTTCCCAGTTCCACAGTCAGCAATATCTTATTGGCAGCTCAAAAAAAGCCATGCTGGGACCACTTTTACCACAAAACTTGCAAACACCACAAACCAGGGTTTCATTTATTATTTTGTTGAGGTCTTCTGAAAGTGATGTTTTATGAAAGTAGTGCTGGAGAAAATATTAATAACAGATGAAAAGTGTGTCTTGTCTGTAGACATTACTTTGTGACTAGCACAAAATGTTGAGGACATATTCTTCCAATATTAAAAGACTATTATCTGATTCAAGAAGTTGCTCAGATTATGAAAAAGTAAAGTTCTAATATGTGTCATTGTTTCATTTTCCTCTTGTTAACATAAATGAAACTATCAACCAACAGGTGTGTTGGGCCTACACTCATTTGTCAGCTGTAACCAAAGGTTGCTCTGGATACAGTCATTTGACAAAAATCAAGAAAAGCATTCTGTGAGAATCAACTCTAATGTAATCAATAAAAGGCAATGTGTATTTTATTATGAATTGTGTACTGCACATCCTTATATGAGTAACACTTATAATAAACTTATATGTATATGTTTATGCATACCTTTTCTATTCTGGAGAATTAGTTGTTTACAGATGTACTGGTACATCCCTGCCCCCAATCCAGGCGGCATGGAGACTGAGTTTCTCAAGGAATTGTGTAGAACTAAGTTTCTTTTAGTATGCCTCATTGCTCTTCACCTAAGGTCTTTACCTGATACAAAATCCCATTTTACTGCTCAAAAGATTTGCCTCACCAGCCCTGCTTTTGCAGCATAAGTGGTTGTTACCAGATGGCATTTGGGTTGAGCTTGACCCAGGGCAATTAGATGTGGAGGAAGATCAGAAATTTCTGGGTCACAATCATATATAAAAAAATGAATCTGCTTATGAAACAACTAGACTTTCTCTATTTCTCTAACTGGGTAGCTTTCTTAACAGCAAATAATCTTATCGTTGAAGCAACAGTTCTGAAATTTATATGAGCTTTACAATTATTTGAGAAGCTTGTTACGAGTATAGATTTCTTTTTTTTCCCCATTTATTTATTTTATTGCATTTTAGGTTTTGGGGTACATGTGAAGAACATGCAAAATTGTTGCACAGGAACACACGTGGCAGTGTGATTTGCTGCCTTCCTCCCCATCACCTACATCTGGCATTTCTCCCCTTGCTATCTCTCCCCAGCTCCCCACCCCCCACCGTCCCTCCTCTATTTCCCCCCAACTGACTCCAGTGTGTAGTGCTCCCCTCCCTGTGTCCATGTGTTTTCATTGTTCAACACCCGCCTATGAGTGAGAACATGCGGTGTTTGATCTTCTGCTCTTCTGTCAGCTTGAGTATAGATTTCTGAGCTATGCCTCCAGAGATCACGATTCTGGATGGAGCATTTTAAATAAACACCCCAAAATATCTCTGAGGGCAGGAGGTGGTCATGGTTCTCAGTTTGGGGAATGCAGTATTAGGGGACATTCTGCACCTACATTTGGAAGATTATCTAAGCTTCCCACTGCTTCCTTAAGCAGATTCTATTTGGCTCCATCTTGCCTCTCTGGCATGAGCTTCACACCACCCATCCTTTCCTCAATTCGGTTTCTCTGTTCTCAATGGGAAAAAGACATGTTGGTTATCATAAACTGCCGAACAAAAAATATTGCTGAAGTCAAGACAGACTCTACCAACAAAAGAAGCATGGAAGTTTACCATGACTTTGTTTTACTAAACTAACTCAGCAGCATCTTTCCGAAGTGCTCACAAGCCATCTGCTAAATTGGCTTAGGACTTTGTCAGGGATGGACACCAAGCTCACAAGGCTTGAGTTTGTAGGGTCCATGTATCCTCCACTGTGAGAGGACTGGGCTAGCAGCCCAACTTTATCTGCTGGCGTTCCTCCTGCCTCTATTGGATGTCTCCTGGCAACTGTTATCAGTACTCTCTCTCCCTAGGCAGGGAGATGTCTTCCTTCCTGATTCAAACATAAATCAACATACATTTTTTATTATTCTCTAGATGTTTCCAAAACATTAATTCATTCTGGGTATCAGCATTCCTGAAAATATCTTCATAGAACATGCCTCCTTCAAGTTCCTAGATGTAGTGCCTGGACCCTTCATTTGTGTGCACATAACTCTTTAAATTTGCGCTCATCAGCACTAGCTTCCAAGTTAGTGCAGTCTCCCCTTCTTCTCCATTTGTAAGAATTAGAATGTGAGAATAAAAAATCTTCCATGTTTTTCACTACTCTTGAGCTTCTCAAAATCTACTTAAAACTATACCTAGTTTTATTCATTTAAAATTTTTCTCCATATTATAGAACACAAGAGCAGCTATATTCAGCTAAATAAAGCCAAATATCAAGTGAAATATAATAGCAACCACCCTCTTTAAACCAGGTACCAGTGTTATTGCTCTGGTTACAGTGGGAATGAGGGGCAGTTTCAATTTCACCTCTTAAATCCATCTGTAGGTGGCCCCAAGACAATGCTGCAGAATCATAGGGCTCAGTAAAATAGGGTTTTAAAACCACTGTGCACCTTCACTTACCTCAGTTTGGGACTGGTTGCTATGGTTTGAATATCTCCTCCAAAACTCATGTTGAAACATTAATCACCAATTTGGTAGTTATGAAAGGTGGGGCCTTTAAAAGAGATGTTGGATCATGAGGGCTCTGTCTTCATGAATAAATTTGTCTATTTATGGATTAATGGGCTAATGGGTTAATAGGTTAACATGGGACGGGAACTGGTTGCCTGATAAGAAGGGGAAGAGAGGCCTGAGTTAACACATTAGCATGCTCAGCCCCTTTGTCCTGTGATACCCTGCCTTGACCCAGGGCAATTAGATGTAGAGAAAGATCAGAAATTTCTGGGTCCTTATACCAATTTGGGACTCCTCAGAAAGTTCCTACTAGCAAGAAGATTCTCATCAGATGTGACCCCTTAACCTTGGACTTCCTAGCCTCTATAAATGTAAAACATAAATTCATTATCTTTATAAATTACTCAGTTTCAGATATTGTTATAAGCAACAAAAAAACAGACTGATACGCTTTTTCCCCCTGCCATTTACATTACATGCAGCATTCCTGGCTTTTAAGATGTCTACAGCGTCATTAGCATTGTGCCTTTCTTAGCAAACTATGCATGCCACTGTGATAGAATTGTTCAACTTAAAATATTCTAGGCATGAATTCCAGCAAGTTGTTGATAAAGTTCAGCAACAGAAGCATTTGTTTTCACATTGAAAACTCAGATCCTACATGCATGCTGGGGGAAATAATAGCATTAACTTTCAACTAAGCATACACTAATCCTGAAGAATTATTCATTGAGCCATATTGCCCACATGCCTAACATAATACATTTTATAATAAAAACACAATTACTTTACTACTGAAAAAAGTGCCCTTTTGTTCATATTTGAGAAATTGCTTCAAATTCATAAGACAAAAAAAATGGATGTAATCTTCCATTGTTCCTATTACCACATTCTCTTTTTTTCTGTTTAGTTTTTTGTGAAGTTGACTTTTGGACTTAATAGGACAACAGGGGAAGTAAGACATGAGCATTTCCTGAAAAGCAAAAATGCAATGTTCAGTAACACACAGCACATAATGACTTCCCATTTTGCAGATTACACTAATATTTTTCAAATTTTGGAAATGTAATTTCATGCCATAACTTGATGACAATGACCAGAGTGCAGCCAGAAACCTATCTAGATGGGTCATTCATTATTCTTTCATTTACTCATCAATCCCCACTATGCCTAAGTCACAGAGTTAGATGAGGAGAATAAAAAATAATACACAGTCCTTTCCCTCAATGAGTTCCCAATCTAATGAAGGAAGCAGACACATGGCAGATAATGTTTTAAGTATAGGTACAGTGATAGGGAAAATGCACAAGAGCACAAGGTATTTAGGTGACCCCCAAACTGAGGCTTAAAAGAATGATGAGGAAAAATCCACTAGAAGGGAGGAGGCAGAAGGCAAAGAGAATCATTCTAGGCTGAGGGGACAGCTTAAGAATGGAGGCAGGAAACCGTGTGGCACACTCTGCAGTTAGTATAATGCAAGGGGTTCACCTTGTTCCACCAGATTAGTCTCTCATGTATCATGTTAAGGAGCTTTCACTTGATCCCACAGTTGAATGGGCCCACTGAAGAGTTTTACAAAGGAAAACAGCAGGGTCAGATCTACTTTTTAGAAATACCACTCTGGCTTCCATTGAGGCTGGACTTGGAGGGTTAAAAACTGAGGCAGGAAGCACATTAGGAGATGCAATAAGACAGAAGAAAGGTTTGATGGCTGGAAACAAGGTCATCATAGGGATGGACATGGAAGATGGATCTGAGAAATAATTATGAGGTAAAACTGGTAGGAATTGGTGACTGCTGAATATGGGAAAGTAATGAGGTGGTGATAGTAACAGATGTTTCTGGTGTGGCTCCAAGTTTCTGATCTGAGTGACTGAGGGTAGGACTGGTGTCACCCATCAAGATAAAACATACAGAAGTCAGTTTGGGGGTGTGGGATGGTATAATCACTCACTTAATATTTGGACACCAGAAATTGGTTCAAACGTAACAGTGAACAAGACAGACATGTACAACTTGCATCCTAGGTGAGGGTGGGGAGCAAACAAGTATCATATAGATTCAGATATATATGTTCTGCAGTAAAATAAAGTCAGGGAAAGAAAAGGAAGCCCATATGGGGACTTTGGGGGAAGGTGCTGATTGGGCAGAGAGTATAAATGAAGTGAGTGTAAGGTCTTTTAGGCTGACTGATGGTGCCATGGATGCCATGGTGACCCCAGTGACCTGCATTACATCTCTGGATGGCCTCCTGGAATTATAAAATCTGAAGTAACTGAAAGACCATGAAAAGAGGAAGAATGATCAACCCCTGTGGTGCCTAATTAACTTGAGACATTCTTCTATTGTTCCTTATTCCTGCCTCAATTGATAAGGCAATAGGGCTTTGTAACTGACCTTGGTCAACCTCGTGACTCCAGACCCTACGACCTCCTCCTCCAGCTTGCAAAAACTGCCCTAAACTGTAACTTTTGTCACTTTCCATTGCCTACCCCAAACCTATAAAACGAACTCCTATCCCACCGCCCTGTGCTCTCTTTCTGGACTCAGCCTGCCCACACCCAGATGAATAGTCATGCTGCTCACACGAAGCCTATTTGGGGGGTCTTTTCATTTCCAGTGTGTATTTTAACAGAGAGTGGTGAGCCATGTGGGGCCTGTAAGAAAAATATTTCAGACAGAAAAGTAGCAAGTGGAAAGGTCAGAATGATGACTTGGATTGTGGACACACTGTTTTAGAGGCTGCTTCCTCTCTGCAAATGGAGATGTCCAAGAGGTACCTAAATATGCAGGTTTGAACTTCAGCAGTCTGGGCTGGAGTATGAATCTTGACTTACCAGTATATTGGAGGCTGGTACATTTTGGGATTGGAGAGGACAACTTGGGAAAAATGCATAAGTGACAGAAGAAATGGGTCACTGTAATAAAGGAGGGGAGCACTACACACTGGGGTCAGTTGGGGGGAAATAGGGGAGGGACGGTGGGGGGTGGGGAGCTGGGGAGAGATAGCAAGGGGAGAAATGCCAGATGTAGGTGATGGGGAGGAAGGCAGCAAATCACACTGCCACGTGTGTACCTATGCAACAATTTTGCATGTTCTTCACATGTACCCCAAAACCTAAAATGCAATAAAATAAATAAATGGGAAAAAAAAAGGAAATGCCAACATTTAAGGGGCAAGTAGAAGAAAAGAAACCCATAAAAGAAAAAGAATGGGATTTGGTATTGCAAATTCAAGAGAAGAGGAAGCAGTAATTACCATTTCAAACACAGCAGGATTCCAGCAACTGAAATGTGTCCACTGGGATTAGCAATTAGCAGGTCATTAATGGCTGTAGTTACAGAAGCCTCAGAGAAGTGGTGGCTGTGGGAATTGGATGAACGTGGTCTGGAGAAGGTTGGTGAGGGAATCTATTTTATGAGCAGTGTGGCTGTGAAGAGGAAGACACCCTTTGGAGAGGTGAGGGGCAACAGAGAGAATATCTACACTGGAAAGTCTAGAGCCTAGCTAGTCAGGGAGAATCTGCTAGAGCAAGGGTGGTGTACAAGGGGCACACCCAGAACTGGAGCAGAGGCCATGCACACTTTGCTAGCTGACTCTGTGCAGCCTTGGTGCCCAAGAACTAATTCCAACCAAGAACCCAAACTTCACAGGGCCAGTATGGAGATACTAGATCGCCTAGCATTCCTCACTCTAGTGGGTTATGACGACTTCCAGGAAGCTCTCCCAAAATCTGTGTAAAGCATCAGGTGTGATGGAAAACATTGTAGCCAAAACTTCAAATGTGTGTTGATTGAGAAACGTGGCCACAAGGAAGGGGCTGGGGACTCACTGCTAGGTTTTCTGAGCAAATGGCCTCACATGTGGCTGCTGCATCCTGTAAGAGAAAACTCCTTATTCCTGCATCCATACTATCCAGCATCGGCTCCAAAAGTTCAAGGTGAGGTCCAGTTCTATGCATCAGGTTGGGTGAGAAGTGAGGAAAAGGAAGACCTACATAGTGAGGAAGACAAGGACCCAGCTATATAGGAAGAAACTAAATAAACTAACATCATTAAAAGATGAACTTGGCCAGGCGCAGTGGCTATTGTCTGTAATCCCAACACCTTGGGAGGCTGAGGTGGGGGGATCAACTGAGGTCGGGAGTTCAAGACCAGCCTGGCCAATGTGGCAAAATCCCATCTCTACTAAAACTACGAAAAATTAGCTCAGCATAATGGTGCATGCCTATAATTCCAGTTACTCAGGAGGCTGAGGCAGGAGAATCACTTAAACCCAGGAGGCAGAGGTTGCAGTGAGCTAAGATCACACCACTGCACTCCAACTTGGGCGAAACAGTGAGGTTCTGTCTCAAAAAAAAAAAAAAAATGAACTTAACACAGATAAGAAAAGAGTAAGAAAATACTAAAGAATCATGACTTATGTGAATTATAGAAACATGAATTTAGTCAACGTGATATGTCTTAATGAGAGGCTCCACTGGAAGCAAAAGAAAAGTCAGCCACTGACTAATCAAAGGCAGTTCTACAAAGCACAGCAGGTAGTAAACTTATCATAAGACTTTATCTCAAACAGCATAGAAGCCAGAAATAAATATAAACTCCAAACATTTTTTGTTTGTTTAAGTTCTAGGATATATATGCAGAATGTGCAGGTTTGTTGCATAGGTATACATGTGTCATGGTGGTTTGCTGCACTTATCAACCTGTTATCTAGGTTTTGAGCCCCGCATACATAGAGGTTTGTCCTAATGCTCTCCCTCCCCTTGTCCCCCACTCCCCAACAGGCCCTGGTGTGTGATGTTCCCCTCCCTGTGTCCATGTGTTCTCAGCTCCCACTTATGAGTGAGAATACGCAGTGTTTGGTTTTCTGTTCCTGTGTCAGTTTGCTGTAAACTCCAAACATTTTAAAATAAATCCAGTAATAATTTTATTTTATTCAATGAAATTAGGTGATTTGGAGACCTCTACTAGTGGAGATTGAGTTAATGCAGAGCAAGATCTTACTTATCACTCACCTTCAAACCTCATTCACACACTCCCTGAGGCTACCTTTTGGCCATGTTCTGGCCGTGGGACTCACTTAGAAACAATCTTCAACTTCTTTTAAGCAACTCCTGTGATATCAGAGGGTAAACACTCCCAATTTTTTCTAATTGCCCTCAGAAGAAACAAATACTGGGTTCTCTCTCCCACTTTAACCATGTTCTTCTTATACTTTGCCCTCTTGACTAGATATAGTTGTACCATAATTCCTTAACTATGCACATGAAAATGTAAGGACATTCAGAAGAACCAGTCCAAAAAAATAAATAAATAAAACTCAGTAAGGAATA
Source organism: Sapajus apella (assembly GCF_009761245.1). Lineage (NCBI taxonomy): Eukaryota > Metazoa > Chordata > Mammalia > Primates > Cebidae > Sapajus > Sapajus apella. The sequence goes on along the minus strand of NW_022436987.1, from coordinate 2,648,508 downwards.
ATGAATGTAATCACTATCAAATTTCAAAATAAGATTTGAAACTTTTTTTTTCATTTCAGGCCCAACTACATGTACTACACATCTCAAATACACATTTCTAAAACTCAATTCAGTCTCTCTTTCTTATTCCATCTACCTGCTCCTTCTTCTGCATGTTATAGGACCCAGCTGCCTAAATCAGAAACCTTAGATTTCCTTTATACCACTCTCCAATTGCATTTCATGTTCTACAGATTCAACTGTAAAATAGATAACTATTAAAATTAGGATAAAATGTAAATTCTTAACATGACCCACAAGACCCTTACTTACCTCTCTGACTTTAACTGTCATTATATAAACAACCCCTTACTCTTAACTCTTGAATTCAACTCCATCAATCCTAAACTCCTTCGGGGTCCCTAAAGTCACATGCTACTTCAAGCACTTAAACCACTGCACATGTTGTTTACTAAAAATTCTGCTGAAACATTCATTTTCATGACACTTCAGAGCTTATTTATTCCTTCTCTAGAGAAGCTTTTCTTGACACCACTTCCTCCAAGTTTGGGATAGGAGCCCTAGCCGTGTGCTCCCAGAACAAACCACACTTTCCCTTGTTGCACTGAATTGCAATTGCCTGTTCACTTGTCTGTATCCTTCACAAGAAGGTCATCTCCCTGAGGACAAGGATCATGTCTTCCTTTTTCACCACTCCAGCACCAAGGAGAGTGCCCAGTCCATGGTAGGTTCCTGTTAAACGTGGTGAATGAATAGGTAGATGGCATTACATTGTCACATAAGGTATGCAGGAAAAAAAAAAAAAAAAAAAAGAACACCAATAAAAAGTTTGGAGGATAAAATGAAGCAAGAGAGAATAAGATGAAAAGAGAGGAGAGAAAACAATAATGGATAAGGGCACCAGAAGGTGAGTGGAGAAGAGAGATTAATGGAGAAAGAAGTAAAAGAAAGCAAAAATAAATAATGGGACAAAAGTCAGTTATGCAAATTGTTTTGAAACATTAAAAAGGCTTCTATTGAGGGGATTAATAAGAGAACTAACATTAATTGATCTCTAAGTGACATGCTGTGTCCCAAAGTCATGATCTTATTCACACCTTCAGTTCCCCTATAAGCATTATTATCCTCATTTTGCAGATAAGAAAATTGAGACACCAAGAAGTTAGGCAATTCTCCCCAGATTATACAACTATTAAGTGGTGAGGCAGTCTTTGAATTCAGTTTACATGGAATGCCCAGGATATGTACTGCTCTTGTTTATTTAGGAAGTATTTAAACATAGGACAAAAGCATATTCAATGGTAAAAGATTCTAAGAGTCCAATTTATACATGAATCTCTGACTTACCTTCTTACATTTTCTTCTCTAAATGCCTATCTTATAGCTCATCCAAGAGCAAACAGAATATTCTGAAGTGAACATTAGTCAAAATTCTATGTAGGACTGAAATCAGGGTCATCCATTCCTCCCTTGCCCCTCCAGGGAAATGCATGACCAGTGGGCCCAGGCCAGGGACCTGGGACACATCCTGTTACAATGGATTGCTCTCACTACAGATCCAACAGGAGACAGGAGTGCTGCTTTTGAATCAAATAGCAATCCACTGTACACAGTCCAGCACTGGGTTTTGCATGTTCTAGCAATACCCCTAAAAATGTTAACTTCTGGGAGTACAGAGTTTGTAGCAGATATGGTCCTCAGGTTAGGCACCTATTAGGATGAAAGAAAAATGCTTCCACAATTGACATCAAAAGTGGGTTTGGAGCCAATATATATATTGTATTATTTTATATTGAAAAAAAATGTGTTCTCTATCTTTTCCAAAACTTCAATAAGAATAAAATAGCTTTGTCATGACAGTTAGCATTCACAGATGCAAGAAAAGAAAGGCTACTCCTCCAGCCAAATAAAAGCTCACTCAGTGGCTATTATGCTTCAGATTCCTTTATTTATACAAGTCTCCCTCTCCAACTAGAAGCAAAGTTCTTAGAGGCAGAGCCCTTTGCAGTCTTCCTTCGTCTTTATAACTTTTGAAATTATTGGCTTTGCAGTTTTTATCTACAAATATTCTTCATATCTGATGACTCTCTCTCTACTTTATGTGTGTGTGTGTGTATATATATATATATATATACACACACACATATATATATATATATATGTCTTGTGCATCTAAACATCAAAGTCAGTATCCTCTCATGGAAGCAGCTTTTCACAAGAAATTAATTTTAACTGATTCAATTCATCATCTAACAGTGGTTTCCAAGGATACCAAATAGCTAAAGCCACTTGATTCCAACTTGCTTGTTAAATCAGAAGATATTAACAGAAAGCTGTGAAGAATTATTGTTGTCTAAGTAATATGGCCAGAAACCATGCCCCTTTTCAATGTCTTGAAGTCCTGAACTCAGTTCAAAACACTTGTCTATAATAACCACTAAAAACATACAAATTTTTTTCTAGAATTTGAAATTCACTGATTAGCATTTAGAAAAATGACCACTAATGGTTTTTGCTCTAATTCACTTCTTGATGAAGCACTGAACTGAGAATGGCTACTGATTTGATCTACTTATCAACCTGAAACCAAACAATTCTCATGGTGGCAGTTAATTGAGCATTCAGGTAATCTAGCTGAATCTGTCCTAAATCAAATAGCCCATAACAGCATATATGAGCTGCATTTATCAGATGAGCCTAGAATGTGCCCTTGAGGGCAAAGAGTTAAAATAATAATGCCCCAAACAAAAAAAAAATGCACCCTCTTGCTAAAAGGTCAACATGGTTTTAAAATATATATATTTAAGAATAAACATTGTCAATATGGTATTATTATACATTTAAGGAGTAACCAAAGAATTGATACACTCTCTCCAAAAGGCACACACAGTCAAGTGTCTTACTAATTAACGTATTTCAGCAGAACACTTTAAGCATTTTAATTCTCCATCATTCATTGTTATTATTTTGTTGCACTCTGTGGTTTGTCTTAATTTTGCTGATAATGAAGTTTGCAAAGTAAAAATGTTTCTGTTGTTGTGCTTTTCAAAATATGTCAGCCTTGTCTTTTACGGGTTTTGGCTTTAGGGTCTTGCTAAGGAAGTCTTCATCTACTTCAAAGATCACAGGCACTGGTAGTTGCTACCCCATATCTGTTTTTCCCTTTTTCCAAAATAATAGAACTTAAATTGCATTTGAAGTGACAATGTATCAAGCCAAAAGACTACATTTCTCAACCTTCTTGTAGCTAGGGACGGTAATATGACTAAATTCTGATCAATGAGATAAAAGCACAAGTGTAGAGTGGGACTTTGAGAAAGGTTACTTTAAAAGAGTAGACTCAGGTTGAAAGTGAGGTTTTTTAGTCTTTCCCAGGGAGGCAATGTTAACTGCTGGAATTCCAGCAGCCATATTACCCCATATGTGACTTTGAATCTGAAGTCATGCACTGAAGAAGGCAAACATAGAAAGACAGAAGGAACCTGAATCTTAAGACTGCCTGGAGCCTCTCAGACCTGGGCAGACTACTCCTAGGTCTCTTCATGTGAAATAATTTTAAAAATTTACCTTCTGTGTCTAACCTGCTGCTATTGTTTTGCTGTCAGCTATACAGCATTCTGATTATAAAATGATTATCACATAATTTCCTTTGGAATTTTTTTATAAGATTTCTTTATTATATTCTTTGCAAGGCAAATTTCATGACAGGCTGTTTGCCTTCCTGGTGATCAGCACTTAATGAGATAAAGCACAAACATAAGCAGTGACTGTCCCACTTTTGTACTTTGATCCCTGCTTCTCTAACCAATGTGAAAAAAGATTGAGAGCTACTTGAGATTCTTAAAATACAAAGGATATTTGTCATATAGTAAACCAATCACAGCTTCATTCAATAAAAAGAACAAAAATCTAACATAGAAGTTAAAAACAAAGCACAGATGTTAGCAGTTATATACGTAAAATTTAAACCACATGAAAATTTTCAGGAGCAGGCATATAATGTTTTTCCCAAATAGTTACTCAATTATCTCAACCCCATTTTCTGTAAAACCCATTTTCTCCCCCCGCACTGATTTGAAATGCCACCTTTACCTGATACTATACTGCCATGTCACATTGTTTTTATTTGATTAGCTTTTTGCAGTCTTTATTTTCTCTGAGAAGTAAGAAATACAGTTAACTGAAGAAACTTGACAGTAGAGGTAGAACCTCAGGTGAGTGAGAGGAGGTCAATGACAAGAAAGAACTATGAAGCAGCCTGAAGGCCACGTTGAGATGAGATTCTCCCTATTACAGTGTAAGGATTACCAAGGCAGAGTTAGCACCCAGACCACCTGCGTTCAAATTCCGGCTCCATGACTTACTAGGTGTATGGAGCCACCCCAATCACTTAGCTTGTCAATGCTTTGGATTCCTTCTCTGTAAAATGAGGATAACACTAGAACCTCACTCAAGGTTGCTGTGATAAGTGAGTTATTATGTAAAAGCCTACGGCAGTACCTGCTGCTACATTCTATTAAGTATCATCATCATTATTAATCGTTACTATAATCACCATGAACTTCATCATATTAAAGGGGTGCCTTTTTGTTTCCTAAAGTACTATCAAGAATAATGTTGAATATTATCACATGCTTCACATGCTTTTTTTTTTGCAACATCTGAGATAATTATGCTTGTTTCTCCAGAAATTAACTCTGAAGGAGACACATTTTCACACCCCACTAGCATGTCTATAATAAAAGACAGATAATGACAGATGTTGGCAAGGATGGGAAGAAATGGGAAATTTCATGCACTATTGGTGGGAATGTAAAAATGCTACAGCCATTTTGGAAAGCAGTTCAGTGGTTCCCCAAAATGGTAAAACAGAGTTATCATATGACCCAGAAATCTCTCTTCTAGTTAATTGTCTAAGAGAAATAAAAGCATACATCCACATAAAACCCTGCACCCACTGGGCATGGTAGCTCACGCCTGTAATCCCAGCACTTTGGGAGGCTGAGGCAGGTAGATCACCTAAGGTCAGGAGTTTGAGACCAGCCTGACCAACATGGCAAAACCCCATCTCTACTAAAGATACAAAAAATTAGCCGGGCATTGTGGCAGGCACCTGCAATCCCAGCTACTCAGAAGGCTGAGGCAGGAGACTTGCTTGAACCTGGGAGGCAGAGATTGCAGTGAGCCGAGATTGGGCCACTGCATTCCAACCTGGGCAACAGAGTGACACTCTCTCTCCAAAAAGAAAAAAAGAAAATTTGCACCCAAATGTTCTTAGCAGCATTATTAACAATAGCACAAAATTGGAAACAAGCCAAATGTCCATCAGCTGGTAAATGAATAAATAAAATGAAATACATCCATCTAATGGAATACTAATCAGTAATAACAAGGAAAGAACTAATGACACATACTATGATACAGCCAGGCTTCAAAAACATTATGCTAAGTAAAGGAACCCAGTCACAAAAGAGATCACATATTGTATGATTCCATTTATATGAAATGTTTAGAACAGACACATTAATAGAGACAGAAAGTAGATGAGTAGTCTCCGGAGGCAGGGATTAACAGTGAATGGACATGAGGAATCTTCCTGGGATGTTGAAAATGTTATAAAACTGATTTATAATGACGCTTGCACAACTTCATAAATTTACTAAAAAATAATTCCATCGTCCACTTGAAATGGGTGAATTCTACAATATGTAAAACATGTCTCAATAAGGTTATATTTTTAAAATCAGAGAATGACTGGAGACAGAGGAAAATGTATAAAGTTTGTGACTTATTTTGCATAAATGGTCAAAAGTTAAAATAAATAATTATATATATATAAAACAACAACAACAGGCTGGGCACAGTGGCTCACGCCTGCAGTCCCAGCACTTTGGGAGGCCAAGGTGAGCAGATTGAGAGGTCAAGACATCAAGACCATCCTGGCCAACATGGTGAAACCCTGTCACTACTGAAAATACAAAAATTAGCTGGGTGTGGTGGTGTGTGCCTGTCTCTCAGCTACCTGGGAGGCTGAGGCAGGAGAATCACTTGAACCCAGGAGGCAGAAGTTACAGTGAGCTGAGATCGCACCACTGCACCCCAACCTGGCAACCAAGAGAGACTCCGTCTTAAAACAACAACAATAACAACTAAGAGATTACTGCAATACTAGGTTTCCTAGTGCTCTGCCATTCCTGTAGTCCTAAACCCTTACCAGGTTACAATACATCATTATTTGTAATACAAAGCTGTACTTAGTTTACTATTACTTACAATATATTTATGTGCTTAACTGAGATTAGTATCAAGAGTTTTTTTTACTATTGTCCCTGTCAGATTTGATATCAATGTGATACCAGCCTTGTAAAGTGAATTAGGATGCTTTCTATATTTTTTCTATGCCACAGTATAGTTTTAACAATGTATGAATTGTTAAACCTTTCTAGAGGACAATTTGATAATTTTATATCAAAATACTTAATGCGCATAAGCCTAGCAATTCCATTTCTGGTAAAAGTATCAACAGTGATTGTTAATGGAAGTGCTGATGACCTTTAATTCTTGTGCTCACGTAAAACTGTTTTTGCAATGAAAACTTAAAACAAATTTGTAATGACTACTTGTGGTTCCAAAAAATAAGAGAACTGATGTAGTATTTAAAATTTTTAAAAACTTGACCTATAAAAAAATTTGGGCCTATAGCTTTTTAACACAGAAAGTTCTTTGACCACCTTTCAGTTTCTTCTAAATATTTTTATACTCACTCTTAGATGTTTATGCCTTCCACTCAATTTGTATTTCCACATCATGGCATGTATGACATTTTCTTGTGCTTTCTATAGTCTTCTGTATCTGTTATTAAATCCTCTTTCTTATTCCTTTTGCTTTATATTTGTGTTTTCTCATTTTTTTCCTTGATCAGAATGGCAAAATACTTATTTATTTTTATTTCAGAAAGACACACCTGGGTTTTGTTTATTAATACTGCTTCTTTGTTTGCTTTTTCAAATTCCAGTTAAATAATTTCTTCTTTTGGTTACTGATGCTTTGCTCTTATTTTCTTTTTCTTATTTTGATTTGCTTCACTTTTCTATTTTTAGGCTCTTAAGTTAAACGCATGGTTTTGTTTTGTTTTTCCTATTGTTGTATTTATTTAGTATTAGCAAATTAGAATTAGAAATTTTCATCTAAATATTGCTTTGGTTATACTCCACTGTATTCACAATGTCTATGATTTCAGTGTCCATTTCTGATTTTTTTAACTCAAGAGATCTCTGAAAGAGTTCAATTTTTAACTGTTTAGGGTTTTGGTTGGTATTGTTGTTGTTTTATATATATAATCACTCTTAATCACTCTGATTATTTTATGGACAGTAAATGTAGCCCATGCAATTTTTACCTGTTGATTTTTTGTTTTTACTGTCATGTCTAAAAATTGATCACATGCTGATTAAATTTTAAAATGTTTTGTGACCATTATTTTTCTTTATTAACTATATAACTTCTATCCTCTATTTATTTTGTCAATTCGATGTATTCTATTAGTGAAGTGTTGTAGTCTCCAATATAATTCTGATTATTCTAATTTGTAAAGTTATAACAAACTTGGTTTTATATATTTACACATTGCTTCATTAATGAAAAGTAAATGTTTATAATTTCTAAGTCTTCATAGTTTATTGTACTATTTATAAACCTAAAATAAGTCTCACTTAATGACATATATCGTATTCAGTATGTTTGTTATAGGAATGTTAATTTAATTAGCATGAGGTTTTGGAAAAAGAGAAGATTTAAAAACAATATAAATCAGTTGACAAATATTTTACTATATTTAATGAAATTACTTCCTAAACATTTAAAAAATGAGGTACTATAAAGTTAACTCTGAGCCTCTTCTGACAATCCCCCAATTTCTAAATTGCATCATTAAGGCCACTATTTACTACTCACTTTTCTCTAGGAGCTTCCCTGGGTCAAATCTGATGATTGTCCATAGCACTATGTGACACCACTGCAAACCCTAACATATCACCTTTTACTACAAAGGCATATGCAGTAGCACTCTCGTTTTATTAATTTGCCCAATTTAACTTCCCAGTTCCCACATACCAAGGCACTGGGAAGGCAGATGTGATTGAATTACTGAAGCATAAGAGAATATAAAAATTACAAGATTTTTTTAAAAACCAATATAATAGAAAAGAACTGCAGTTTTAATCTTTATCAGCCTGCAGAGTGGATCCTCTCTAACTGAACCTGAGGGGATTAGATTTTCCCCCAGAGAAGCCTACAGTAATCCACACATAAATGACCTCTAAAGCAGTGTGGAGTTAGAATCAATGGATGTTCCTACCAAAGGCATCTGAAGGAAAAAAAAAGAAACACTTTGGGGGATTTTCTAGTTCTCTTTGCAGACTCCCTCTGAGATAGATTCCATAAGATGATGAATCTGAGTCCTCTTGAAATTAAAGTAATACACACAAAGTACTGTAAAAGCTCCAGAAGAAGGATGACCTATAAATTTGGGATATTACAGTGATATTAAATCTAAAGTAGCAGTCACAGTGGAACAGATTAAAGAGGAGCAAGCAGCACTGTTTTCTCATTCCCTCTGAAATAATTTGAGAAGTCTTCAGAGCTAGCTCAGCTTTGGCAGCAATTGACATTCATATTATTTGAAAAAATAAGATGGAAATATGTTTAACTTGGGATCCTCTGAACAGTGTTAAAAAGTGATTCTAATGTGGCATCCTCATTCTTGTCCAGCGTCTTTCTCTGTTTCACAGGTTTTTCTGACAAGAAGTGAGCATATTGGCTAGGATGATTTATAGCCTACAGGAATCAAGCAACCATGTTATTCTCTAACCTCATGGCCTAGTTAGAGTTTTCACAGGGTTTATGTACTGCATGGTTATTCTAAATTAAGAGCAAATGATAATCATATTACATGCCTAGGGATAAAGAAGACCATGATTTTAGTTAGGGCTAGGATACTACAGTTGCATCCTACAGCTAAATTTTCTACAGGATTTATTAGTAGTTGTGCCAACAGCAGCTGTACTTACTAATAATTTAAGATAATTCATTGTAGTCAAAAAAAAAAAAAAAGAATCCATGATAGATAGTAAACACATTTTCAAGTTTGGGTTTCCTTGCCTAATATTTTATAAAAGTTTTGCATAGAGGGTTTGAGCATTTATTTTGACAAAGGGTCTGTAAAAAGTAATTTTAAACCATGAAGGCCATAAGTTCACATCATTTGCTACCCCAGTTGTGTAGGGGTACTTTAGGTGTCACCCCTGAACGCTGATTTAGTCAATCTTGGGACAGCGTAGTTGTGTCTTCAAAAGTTCTTTAACTGATTTTGATGCACAGCTGGAACTGGGAACGACTTTACAAAAATCTTTCAGTTGCAAGGGGCCTTGACAGTCAATCGTTTTTCACCCTCCTTATTTCCAGTAACATCTTCCCAGTTTTCCGCCAGTCAGCTGCCCTGGACATCTGCATGAAATGTCATATACATCCCAAACTTAGCGTGCTTAAAATTAATCTCATTATTTTCCCACAAAATATGCTTGACTTCCTGTAGTAAACCTAGTAAGTTATAGGTACATCCTTCCAGGCACATATGTGAAAACACTGGGAATCAGGATCTCTTTATTTCATATCACTGTACCTATTATTTTGCCTCTTAAACATTTCTTAAGGCATCCCTGCTGCCTTAAAATATTCCTTCAACACTTCTGCTTAGGTAAAAATTAATAGTTTACTGCCTGCTGCTGTTTTCTCTAAAAATACCCAGCTTTAAATCTCATGCTGTCTAACCACACCACTATCCCATAACCACCCATCCTTGTTGCAGACATCTATCATTCTTTGGATTGCTTCCCCCACATTCCTGGAAGCGTCTAATTGCTTGCTTGCTTCCACTCTTTCCAAAACTACTTTTGTCATAATTCTCGGCAAACCCAATATCCATGTTGATAACACTTCCAAAACCCTGGGCCTGTAGTGTTTTGAGCTCCTGTCTTCAATCATTTGTCCCTCTCTCCCCGTCATACCTCTCACGATCATGCTCTGGACCAGGTCATGCCAGTAGGTGCAGCTCCTCCAGAATCTGGATTTCAAACATCCCACTTTCTGGCACCCTCCTCTTCACTGCATTCTCAACAAGCATCCCACCCCTCCAGGACCTACAATCCATTAATCCTACCACATCTTCACTATTCCTAATCCTTTTAAATACCCACTTTTCTCTCCTTACTCTGATGAAATTTCAGAATCAATCATGCTAATCACTCTATTCTATAGACCTTCAACTCTTTTGCCACTCTTTTCATGTTCCACATACAAACAAGCCTGGCTCTCTCTTTCTTTCACGCCTGCACAAAAAGAGTTGAACATTGTGGAAGAAAAACACACACCTATGCTGATGGAAATCACTTTAAATTCATGATCACCAACTTCAAGCGGGCCCTTAGTATTGCTTGACAATCACACTTCCTTCCCTAATCCATTTGCTCTTCCACTCTCCTAGACAAACATTTGTAACTGCCTTATTTTCAAATTGCCATTACTTCCTAACCATTCCCACTCTCAGCTTCTAACCTTGCTGCTTCCTATTTCACCAAGAATAGAAAAGCAATCAGAAGGCAAACTTCTGCAAGATCCCCAAACCACATCTGCCCACCTGTGCCCATCCATATATTCTGCTCTGACTCACTGACAATAAATGAAGTGTTGTTGAAAAACGCACCTGCTTAGCCTACTCAGCACATCACCCCAGCAGTTCCATCCTCTACATCGTTTTTCCTTCTCTCCAGCATACAAACATATAGTTATTTTCCCTTTTCTTTAAAACCATCTTTTGAATCATTTTCTCTTCTCCTTTCCCTTCACAAAATAATTCCAAAAAGTTGCTTACACTCTTTTCTCTCAATTCCTCTCATTCTCTTTTAAAAAGACTCTAGTCAGACTTTCACCAATTCCACTCATGCACCACTCCTCCAAAATCACTCAGTTCAGCGTCACCAATTAGCCTCTATGCTATTAAATGCAATGGTCAGCTCTTGGTTGTCATCTTACTTGACCGATCAGCTGCATTTAACTCAGGGGATCATTCCCTCCACCTAGGAATATTTTCTTAATTTCCAAGCCACCATGATCTTGATTTTTCTCCCACATTACTTTTTGGTCTTTCTCAGTCTCCTTTGTTGGTTCCTGAACATTTCTCTGACTTCTAACCAGTTGTTCGACTTCTTTTCTATTTTTATTTGCCCTTTGGTAAGTGTGAAGGTGTCAATGTTTGTGTCCTCCTCAAATTCATATTTGAAACCTAATCCCTAGTATGATCGTACTAAGAGCTGGGGCCTTTGGGGAAGTGACTAGATTATGAGAGCAGAGCCCCCATGAATGGGATGAGTGCACTTATGAAAGAAACCCCTTCCACCATGTGAGGACACAGAGAGATGGTGCTATCTATGAGAAACAGGCCCTCACCTGACACTGCATCTCCCAGCTCCTTGCTCTTGGACTTTCCAGACTCCAGAACGGTAAGAAATAGATGTTTGTCATTCATAAGCTACCCAGTTTACGGTAATTTTGCTAGAGCAGTGCAAATGGACTAAGTCAGTAAGCTCATCTAGTTTTTTGGCTTTAAATATCATCTACGTGCCTGTGGTGCCTAAATGTCTATGTGCAATCTAGACTCTTCTTTGACTCTTGGAAAATATATCCAACTTTTCAACCAAAGATATCATTCTAGCAATCCTCCCCTCTTTATCCATATCATGAATTTTTGTTCTGTACTAGTCATTCCCATCACCTTGGTGCTAATTCTTCTAACTTATGAATAAATAAATAAATAAATACAACCCTTCATCTCACTTCCCTCACCAGTAACTACTATGCCATTTATTTGCTCTTGTCAGCAGAAAACTTAAAAGACTATTCCGTCTTCACTGCCCCAATTCCTCTCCCCTCAATCTTTCTTACAGCCATGCCAATCAGGTTCTTGTCCCCACCTCGCTATCAAAAACGCTTATCAACTTCACTTCCAATGACCCCTGAATTACTACCTGAAATGGTGAGTACTCAGTCTTCATTCTGCCTGACCTAACAGTAGCACTGGATACAGCTGCTTATTCCTTCTTCTTTGATTACGTTCTTCATCTTGGCTTCCAGGTCAGCACTCTTGCTTGGATTTTCTCTCTCATTTCTAGACTCTTCATCAATAGTCCTTTGTAGTTCCTCAAGTTCTCTTTAGCCTCTTACTGTTGGACAGTTCCAGAACTTAGTCCAGGCCCTCTTCTCTCTCCTGTTCACTTTCCCTTCCTAGATACTTTCAGTCACACTCATTTTAAACATCAGCTACATGCTGACGACATCCATATTTATACCTTCAGCCCAGCCATCTTTCCCAAACTCCAGGCTCATATATCCAACTACCTAGTCTGTATCCCCAATGGACTCACTAATAAGCATTTCCAACATTACATATCAAGAACTGAGCTCCTGATCATTCCCCTCAAATTTACTTCTCCTACAACTCTATTCTCCTACCTGCTCAGGACACAGTCTTAGTCTTGACTCCTCTCTGTCTTTCACAGTCTATATCCATCTATTAGTAAATGTTGTCATCTCTACTTTCCAGCTGCCCAGAATCTGATCACCTTATACTACCTCCATTGCTATCACTCTCTGGCCTAAGCCACCACCATCTTTCACCTACGTGATTATGACAGCCTTATAACTCCACTCCCTAACTCCAACCTTACCCTTCTACAGTCTGTTTTCTACGTGCAGGTCAGAGTGATCCTCTCTCTTCCTAAGTTAGATGTTATCTCTCTTCTGATAAAACTTGCTAATGGCTTCCTATCTTACCGAAGTAAAAATCACTTGTTTTTTTCTTTTACAATGGCTTACAGGGCCCTATAATCAGTCTGCCATAACCTCTCTGACCTAGGACAGAGCCTGGTACTTAGTACATGCTCAATAAACATATGATGAGCAAAAACTGGCATCTCCAACTATAACTTCTCCAATCAATTTTCATCTTGTCTCCAGAATATCTAATTAAGGGATAAAACTGACCTTAATTTTCAGCGTAAACTCTTTTAATGGTTCTGCATTGCTACAGCAGATGCAAACCAAGATGTCTTCAATAAGTAGGCATGTCCCAAAAATGTAATAAGTGTACATGTGTTGGGGTGGGGACAAGGAGGCAGATATTAGAAATGAAGAGCATGTGACCCATTTAAGGGCATCCAATTCAATTATTTTAAAAAATTGTGCCTGTTAATTGGCAGCCCCTATACACAGAATAAAGAACTATCTCTACAGCATGGTTTGGTGGGCACTAGGCAGGCCTGCCATGCTTATTCCCTCTTGGGCCCCATAACTTCAGAGAAAACAGACTGTGAACATCCACAGACTGGATAGTTACAATGCAGCTGAAGACACTGCTTTTTCATTATTAAATATCCAGGCAAGGAAGCAAGATGTCACTGTTGGCATAGTCAGGAATTATATCTGGAACCCAGATGTTTGAACCAGATGACTAAACTTGCTAAAGGCAGTATTTACAACTATACAAGGTAATTACAGTTGGGTTTCAGGGTGACATGCTGGGGATTTAAAATGGGTAAACTTCCATTCATTGATTCCCATCTGTTAGGACCTTACCTTGGACAGAAAGAACATAGTTGCCAGTAACCTGAATATATTTTCCACGAGGAACCAGGAAGACTTGAGAAGTTGCATTCACAGAACTGAAATCTGGTGTGATTTGCTGAGAATGGATGCTTTGGGCTTATCGTATAAATTATACTTCTTGGCTGGGTGCAGTGGCTCACATCTGTAATCACAGCACTTTGGGAGGCCAAGGCGGGCAGATTATGAGGTCAGGAGTTCGAGACCAGCCTGGCCAGTATGGTGAAACCCCACCTATACTAAAAATACAAAACTTAGCTGAGCATGGTGGTGCATGCCTATAGTCCTTACTCAGGAGGCTGGGGCAGAAGAATTGCTTGAATCTGGGAGGCAGAGGTTGCAGTGAGCCGAGATCATGCCATTGCACGCCATCCTGGGTGACAAAGCAAGACTCCATTTAAAAAAAATATATATATATATTATACTTCTTTCAAGATTTCTGCATCAGCCAGTCCTCAGCGGGATTTTGGCAATGGCATACAGGGGCTTTCTTTATCTGATCTGACCATTGCTTACTAGAGCAGATCCATCTTTCAACATTCGCAACACACATTCAACTTACTGTTACCCAGGATGCATCCTTTTCTGTTTTAGGACCTTATTAAATTCCTAGAATGTTTTTCCCACCACCAAGTTTCAGGCAAACTCTTCTGCTAAAGAATAGACTTCTGATCGCCATTCTAACTGGCGTGAGATGGTATCTCAATGTAGTTTTGATTTGCATTTCTCTGATGACGAGTGATGATGAGCATTTTTTCATATGTTTGTTGGCCTCATGTATGTCTTCTTTTGTAAAGTGTCTGTTCATATCCTTTGCCCACTTTTGAATGGGCTTGTTAGTTTTTTTCTTGTAAATCTGTTTTAGTTCTTTGTAAATTTTGGATATCAGCCCTTCGTCAGATGGGTAAACTGCAAAAATTTTTTCCCAATTGCTGGAGAAGATGTGGAGAAATAGGAACACTTTTACATTGTTGGTGGGAGTGTAAATTAGTTCAACCATTGTGGAAGACAGTGTGGCGATTCCTCAAGGACATAGAAATAGAAATTCCATTTGACCCAGCAATCCCATTACTGGGTATATATCCAAAGGATTACAAATCATTCTACTATAAGGACACGTGCACACGAATGTTCATTGCAGCACTGTTTACAATAGCAAAGACCTGGAACCAACTCAAATGCCCATCGACGATAGACTGGATAGGGAAAATGTGGCACATATACACCATGGAATATTATGCAGCCATCAAAAACGATGAGTTTGGGTCCTTTGTAGGGACATGGATGAACCTGGAAACCATCATTCTCAGCAAACTGACAGAAGAGCAGAAGATCAAACACCGCATGTTCTCACTCATAGGCGGGTGTTGAACAATGAGAACACGTGGACACAGGGAGGGGAGCACTACACACTGGGGTCAGTTGGGGGGAAATAGGGGAGGGACGGTGGGGGGTGGGAAGCTGGGGAGAGATAGCAAGGGGAGAAATGCCAGATGTAGGTGATGGGGAGGAAGGCAGCAAATCACACTGCCACGTGTGTTACTATGCAACAATTTTGCATGTTCTTCACATGTACCCCAAAACCTAAAATGCAATAAAATAAATAAATGGGGAAAAAAAAAGAAAATACAAAGAAACAAAATAATTCATAACTAAAAATCCTAAGAAAAAAAATTAAAAAAAATAAAAAAATAAAAAATAAAAAAAAAGAATAGACTTCTGTAGGAAGCCTCTGCAGATCCACCCAAACCAGCTAATTACTAATTACTTCTCTCCTCTTTTTCTGTACTGTATCTAGTAGGTATCTCCCTTCTTGACTTTATTAATTGCCATTACTGTTTTATGTCAATTCCATAGGGGCAGTAAGCATGTCTAATATATCCTTGAATTACAGATGCCATACCTTGTACATAGCACTTAAGGAGCCCTCAATAAATGTTTTGGAATTTAATTTAATAATAACTAGAAAAGATTGATCAGTTCAGTGTGGTTAAGTAACACCTACATCAGGGCAGGGTGGGGTGGGTTGAAGTGGGAAAGAAAACATAAAGAAAAAGAGATTCAAATTATAATAACTTTTTTTTCATATTTCATATACATAAAGGCAGCACTTTGCACTGGAAAAGAATGTTACAACTAATCCCTATTTATTGAAGCACCCCTGAAATTTCAAAAGACAGTTTCATACAATACGTTGATTATAGTCAGACAATCTGAGCTCCCTCACTATACAATACTCCTTCTGTGAGCTAATTTGGTAGAATATTTACATTCTAATTAATGTAAATTGGTAGGAAAAACATTAAGATTCTCAAAAAAGTAAACTGGCACACTATAGAGAATGTGGTAGAGAACACAAAAAAATTCATATAAGAGTAAATATAAGAATGTTCCAAACATGAAAAATATTCAGTTCAACCAACAAAAAACCACAAATTGAAACAACTACGCAACAAATTAAACATGTTAAATTAGCAACATTTTGTTCACATTATACACCTAATGCTAGCAGATTTACTGTTGACATGTAGCAGGGGTAAGTATCACAGATCTACCAGAAAGCAGTTAGGGTTCATTGTTGATAATTTATAATGAAACAATTTTCCCAAAAGGAAATAGGGAACTATAAATACAAGACATTCCACTCCCCACAAAAAAAAAAGAAAATTGCAAGCTAGAATAGCCTCAAAAGAATTGCCGTTTGAGATACACATAACCATCACAATAATGATAATAATTACATAACAGTAAGTGTTAATAATGGGAAAAAATTATAATAATAGAAATAATGGCTAATATTTATTGAGCATTTACTATGTGCCAGGTATTATGATATTTCACATGCATTGTGAGATAGCTGTTAGTATAGGGTTGCCAACATTACCAAATAAAAGTATCGGATGCCCAGTTTGGTTTGAATTTCAGGTAAACAATAGATAATTAATTTGTATAATTACATGTCACGCCATATTATCTGTTGTTTATTTGAAATTCAAATTGAACTGGCATCCTATATTTTATCTGGATACTAGTAACCCAGATACTAGTAATACATTTTACTGAGGAGAAAATGAGGACACAGAGGTCAAATAACTTGTCCAGGAGCACACAGCTAATAAGAGGTAGTAAAATGCTAAGTTTACAAAAAAGTAGAAAGTAAATGTAGCCTACAAATAATTACAAATAGTAAAACATATACATATTTGTGGACCATGGCGGAAAGGAAACATGGGCAGGTGATATTACCGACAACATCAATTTATTGATTACTTATTTGAGCATTTACTCTGGGCACAGTGCTACAGCAACCTTCCACTCCCACTTCATAGATGAATAAAATGAAGAGTGAAATATTTTACTCAAGGTCACTAAGGTAGTAAGTGCAGTCAGATTCTAACTCCAAAGTCCTTGCTTATTCCACTTGGTCATCTTGATGTCCCGGAAGATTTTTTTTTTTTCTTTCAGGTGCAGTTCTATCAATGTTGACTTAAAGTTTTTGTGTGATAAAATACTTGTGCAAGGACATATGAAGACTTCAAAGAGATATGCAAAGCCTAGTCCTCAGGGTTTGGTGTGGTCTAAAGTCCTTCCTAGAATCCACCAAATGAAACATTTGAAAGAAAAGGAAGTCGTTATGCATCTTCATTGCTCCAAGATTGCAGTGAAAACTGAAAACTTCCCCGCAAATTGTGATTTCATTCAACTTCATTCAGAAAATAGAAATACACACTCCATACTTATCCTTAGAAGTGAGATTACTCCTCCATTTATGCCTCTCACTAAGCTCCTCCCCTTTCTCTATACACTTTGGAGTGCAAACTTGTTAGTTCCCTCAAGTCAATATGTTAAGAAGAGACTATGAATTTTTTTAAGCCAACCATATGGGAAATTGCACTTGCACCACAAACATAAAAGTGCCCCAACGCTTTTTCAGTGAAAGCAACATCTATGGTCTATACATGTTAGAAAATTTTAGAGTGATTTCCTTTAGGTGTCAGTTTAATTTTTCTTTGAGAGTTTATGCCACATCAAAAAGTTTGTGCTTTTGATTGCTTATTTTGAAAGAGGCAGCTGGCCATAGGGCTGCCTGTGATGCCTTTACCACAGTTTGCTTTTTTTTCCCCTCTTGATAATTGCCTCATGACTAAATCATTCACTGGTCCATGTAGAGGAATCCCACAGAGATGAAAACACACTTGTTTAAATAAAATATTTATGAAGAAGCCCTAAAATGTCACCGAAGTAAATGCAAATTATATATTCACATACTGTGCATCCAATATGCCACTCATTCCTTAGAAGACTCTATTTCCTGATTGCAATTAACATTAATTTAAAGAAATTAATCCCATTGTGCATAATCACACCAAGGTCTATTCATAAACATCCAGTGTTTCAAGACTAATTCTCTTTTGACTATCTTAGAAAAATTTGAATCAAGGCTAATATTTAATCTTGATGATTATTTGGAAGTTTTTTTGATAGAGACTATATTTATTATTTTACATGTACATTTTCTACTAAGTGACTTCATTATAATTCAACATAAAGTGACATTAGTGAAGGTTCTATATTCTTGCTTTTTAATGACACTATCTGGACAAGATTTTTCTTGATTTATTTGTCTTTTTCCCACCTTAGACTGGGTGGACATAATAGAGCCTTAGCATATGTTCAAAGAGCCCTCAAAATAAACATTTGGGATAATGTTGTGAAAAGAAAGTTAAGAATCAGTTGATATGGGTATTAGCTATATAGGATAACAGGCAAGGTTCCTGGTTTTTAATACGATCTTTTCTAGTTTTACAGGAAACAAATGTGAGCTGAGCTAAGAGGAGTTAGGTGGATGTATCTTTTGCCCAACGGTCTCAAAAGTTGTCCTCTACTTGGCTGCACATTACAATCAATAGATGAGTTTTACAAATACTGATACCAGGCTCATTTCCCAGAGATTGTGATGTAAAAGTGGTCTAGGGTGCAGTCAGTCATTGGTAGTTTTTTGTTTGTTTTTTCTTTTGTGTTTGTTCCAGCTCCCTAAGTATTCCCAATGTGCAGCCAAAGTTGGAAACCACTGATCCAGAAAAAGCTTTTCTTGAATAGAGTAATATTTATGTGGAGGGACGAGTCACTAATGATGAGTCGTAAGGTTCTGCTTCACACCCTGACCTGCTAAACATTTTCTAGACCTTGGGTACAGACACAAAGAAGATGCAGAAAAATCTCCAGAATATGGAGTTGGAACATGAATGGAAATCCAGTATCCTGGATAACAGTATTTATAACAAAAATACTAAGCTGAATCTTTATAACTACATAGAATGTGACCTGCACTTGGGGATTAAATCCATCATACAAGTACAGAAGAGAGAAAGTAGGTCTAAGGGTGGCTATCACAAAAAATACCTAGAAAATTTTCATTGACAATAACTCCTCAGTTTTCAGTATATGTGACGTGACTACCTAAGAAGCTACTCTGACTTAGAACCAATTCTTTTAAATGGAATCCATGGCCCTGGGCTAGTTCATTTCTGTACACTTCAGTATACTCACATATATCAATCACTTTTAGCCACACTTCTTGAACTTTAATGTGCATACAACTCTCACCTGAGGATCCTGTCAATATACAGATTCACATTCAGTGGGTCTGGGATAGAACTGAGATTCCCCAGGTCTAACAAGCTCCCAGAAGCTGCTGCTGCTGTTGGTGGAACACAGATAAGTGCTTCGAAGGCTTATGAGGACTAGTGAAATGACCTACCTAAAGTGCTTGGCACAAGCATGGTTGGCACCCTACAGAAGAAAAGACTTAAAAACAAAATGATAAAAAACATGTTTAAAACCTAGACATTGTATGATCCAATCTTCCTTTCTGCTCCTTGGAAAGAGCAAATCTAGAGCAGTTAAGATAGTTTACCTCCTAATAGCCAAAGGTGTACAATGGAGAAGAGAGATAAGAGTAATGCTTTTTGACCCAAGAAAGTATAATCAAGATCCATGGGTAGAAATTTAAGAGACCTTTTAATTCCCTACAAGGAAAACCTTCTAACAATACATGCTGTTCTACAGCCAATTAATCCTTTTGACAGCAAAGTCTCTAGTTTTAAAATATGAGCATAGAGCAATTAATGTTAAAGAGGATAGTCATACTTCAAGTCACTGTTTAACTATAAAACAGCTTGGCTATCTAAAGAGACATCACACATTTAACGTGTTACGAAAAGTTAAAATAAAATAAAAAATAAGCCTCGTGATTTTCCTCCTCATCCCTACCTTCTTCCTGAAGACTTCTGCTTGTACAAAGAATTTTTTAGGTCCAAAAGTCTTTGAAACATCCTTAATTGCCTTTCTCTCACCTTTCACATCTCTTCCTTCAATAATTACTAGCGGCAGTACCTTCCAATTATGTTCATAATCCAATTACTTCTCATTACCTCCATTACCACTATCCCTGTTGAAATCACTATCACCTCTGTCTGCATTTCTGAAACAGCTTCCTAAGAGGTTTCTCTGACTTCACCCTTGCTCTTCAACATGGCAGTCAAAGTGTTGTCATTTCTCTGCTCAACACCTTCTAATAGCTTCATATCTCATTCTGAGGAAAAACCAAAGTCTTTATAATGGTTTAAAAGACTCTGCATGATCCACGCTCTTTAACTCTTGACCGTATTTCCTATCACTCTCCATCTCTTTCACACTTCTCCAGCCACCGCTGAAGTCACCATTTCCAGCATCATATCAATAATGCTCCCACCTTAGGGTCTTTGCACTTGCTCTTCCCTCTGCCTTAAAGGCTAGTCTCTGAGGTCTGCAAGTTTATGCCCCACCTCATTAACATATAAAACACCATAAAGGCAACCAACAGAGCATTCTAATTGCTCTCTATGGAGTAAAGTACTCACACTCAGCACTTTACTTTCCACAAGTTGGTACAGATGACAAACTGGGTGAGGCACTCCAGTTCCAATTGTGACTTAGGCTTATTTCTTAAAATCACAATTGCATCAAGTCCTCTGTGAACACCAAGTCAGGGAAATCTCGGTGCTGTACTCCCCCAGCAGGACACTATAACCACCTGGACAAAAAAGAACTCTTCTGATAGCTCAGGCCTGCTGGTCTGTGCCCCAGTCTTTACACAGCTCTAAAAAAAATGAATCAACATCCTAGATGCAGGGTCATTCTGCTGTCCACAGGAAATTATATCTTTTTTCTCCTTTTATAACAAAAGTCCTTAGCTGAGCTTGAGAAAACCTAGCTATCACAGGGTGGCCGTGAATGGACAATAACAGAGAAAGTTGGGACATGGCATTCAGGTGGATTCCTTTCCAGAAAAAGAAGTCATCCATTTACAGAGATGACTCTCTCTAGGAATCCATGTCTCAGGGCTGCTGTGCATGGTTTTTCTGGTTCACACTATCAATACCAGGGACATTATTCACATGGTGTTGTGCGGTGCAGTTTTCCCAGCTATTCAGCTTTTAAGGTTCAGAGAGTAAAGCCACTCTTGCTTCAGAGGGATGAAAACAAACGCATCTGATGTAAGAATTAATGTCGGCAAGGCAAGTAAGGAGGGAAATGAAGGGAGATTTGGAAATGAAGTGAGAAGTGTCCTGAAGGAGAGGGTGCACTTTGGATGTAATCTTTGGCCTCATTTCCTCTCACCTTGCACTAGAAGTCCTCCACCCCTTCCCTCATGAGTTGGCTACTTTCCGACATAAACCAAAGAGCCAGAGGGGCATGGGGCTACTTCAAAACCCTTGTGTACTAGTTTAAGACAGCAGAGCACTGCTATCAGGAGCTCAGAGCAGCAAGGTCAACTCCTAGCTATAACTATTCCTCAGCCAAGGAATCAGATTTCCTCTCATAAGAAGTCCTCTTACTGACTCTTTCTTGGCGGATGCCTGGTGTAGGGGCTGAAGAGAACCTGAGAACACAGGATCCAGCCCTGGATTGAAAGGAGCAGAGGCAGAAAACTGGCCAAAAGATGTGATTTAGAAATAGGCCTCATCCACCTTCTCTCGTAAAGCCAAAGACAACTGCTTATGTGGGATAGCAAGGAGAACTCGTGGTCCAGTCACAGGCAAGGAAGTGAGATGTTTCAACACTAACACTTGCTTTGGGAAAAGCATGTAAAATAATTGTTTTGCTCCTGTCACTTAAGGACCACTTCCCCGACTTAAGACATCTTCCTGGGTCTTGTGAGATAAGGGACTGTGGTTTATTCAGCACATCCTATCCAGCAATGAGGCACACATAGGCTGAACATTAAACCTCCCTGGAAATTACTGGGATCAGTATTTCTCTACTCAGTTCTCCACTCTGAAGTAATATATAAGTGATCATTTGATAAATTTAGTTAATATAACCACCGGAAATGGAAAACAATATTTTTTCTTTTTCCATAGGAAAAAAAAAAGCCTTGAGTAGAGAATATCTAATATGAACTTTTAAATTTTAGCAGATGACTTCACTCCACATACCCATCTTAAATACATCAAGGATATGATATTTAAGTCTGGTTCAGTATGACACTCCTTATAAATCAAATAATTCTTTTTATCTTTTGGATAAATGCATTTTTATATAATAAATTGGTTTCAACTCGTACATGATAATTTGCAAGGCAATAGCTCATTTTCAATATTTATATATAGCAATATCAAGAGAAAGGCCATTTTCTAATCCCATTTTTAACAATTCAACCACAATATGCTTTTTTGGTAAGTGCTCAGGTTGAGAGAATATTTGAGAAAACTATTCCTCCAGGTGAGAAACATCTCAAGCAAACATTGGAAGGAATTGCATTTTCCAGTAGTGGATGAGACGACCTGGGAGATCCAGGGACCTCGGGAAAAGCAAATGGCTCCACTAAAACTCCCTCCTCCAACCTTAATTGGTCAAATGCCAAAATAAATGAACTTTCCAAAGTTAGGAGCTTCGCAACTTTCACTAGGAATAACTACAGGTGCACAAACCAGGACCGACGAGCCCACCGCCCCGAGTGTGGCCGGCGGTAACCGCTGGTCGAGCCTAGAGCCCAGGCCCAGGCCACCTCCGCGCCGTGCGACCCGCCAGGAAAGGGTTCAGGCCCGTCTGCCCAGAACCAGAAGCTCCCTGTACCCTGCCCAACGCGGGATCGCGTCCCGCCCTTCTAACCCCAGAACAAGGAAAGGAACTAGATGCTCAGGACAAGGATGAGCAGCACCCGGTGGGATTCAACCCCAGCCCCGGGCAGTCCTCAACTCCCAACTTCCTAGAGTTTCCTTCGGCCTCGTTCCCCTTCCCACCGCTCCGAGGCCGCCGCGGCCTCTCCTCGCTCTGAGAGCAGAGCCCGGGAAGTGGAGCGCTTAGCTTGGAGCTCGGGAGCCGCCCCCAGGAGCCCTGGCAGTGGGAGCGCAGGTGGCGGGCGTGGTCCCTCCAAACCTGCCCCAGCAGACCCGGACTCGGCCTCCGGGCAGCAGCCACCGCCCGCGTCCCCGCCTGGTTCCAGCATCAGGCCACTGTGCGCTGGTTCTTGATCCCTCCCCTGTCTCAGTGGCCGCCCCCCGCCCTCTCCCAGTCCTCGTCGCTCTTCTGCCTCAGGCCGCGATGCGGCCCCAAGTCCCAGCCCAGGGCCCGTAGGTCCCTGCAGGCGGCGGTGGCGGCACTCACCTGGGTCGCGGAGCCGGGGTCTGGTACGGTCCCGCAGGTGGTAGATGAAATCCTGGCAGCTGTCGTGCTCCAGGGCCCCACGGGCACAGAGCTCGGCCAGCAGCTGCAGCGCCTGGTGACAGAGCGCGTCCCTGGCCCCGGGCATCGCCCCCCCGCATCCTCGGACCGCGCCGGGCAGGCGGGCGCGGGAGACAGCCCTCCGCCTGCCAGCTCAGAGCCGCCGCCTCCGGGCCGTCCGCGCTCACCGCCAGGGACGCGCCGGGAAACGGTCCGAGCCCGAGCCCCAGCCCCAGCCCCAGCCGGCCCTGCCTCCCACCGGTTGCATGCAGCTCTTCGCCAGCCGGTCGGTCAGGCTCTCTCTCCCTCTCTCTCTCTCTCTCCCGGCCGGCCCCTCCGTCCCTCCCCCGGCACCGAGGAGAGGCGGTGCCGCACAGCCCAGCGCGCCTCTCTGCTTGCGCTCCGCCCGCTACTCGCGGCCGCCGGGGGGCGGGGCCG
Organism: Sapajus apella; assembly: GCF_009761245.1. Classification (NCBI taxonomy): domain Eukaryota; kingdom Metazoa; phylum Chordata; class Mammalia; order Primates; family Cebidae; genus Sapajus; species Sapajus apella. The sequence continues at coordinate 2,624,649 of NW_022436987.1, read as the reverse complement.
GGTCAGGGGTGCGCGCCGCGGGGTAGGATCGCGGCGGCCCCAGCCACCTGGGATGCTCCCCAGCTCCTGGCAGAGCGCTGGACTTGGCATGGGACCTCGCACTCAGAGCGGCCGCGCCCCAGCTTGGGGAGTGCGAGCGGGTGCGCGCTCCGGGCGCTCTCGCTACTCCAACCCTCCGCCCAGATGCAAACCAAGCACCCGCTCCCACCAACCTGCGTGTGTCCAAAGCACGCTGTTGGATGCCTGGTGCAAAGGTTGCAATCTGGGCACACCCGCTGGATGCGCAGAACCGAGTCCCTGCTTTGAACTTGGAAAGAGCAGCCTGGGCATGAACCATGGGCCTACGGGTGTCAGATGCCCAAATGCAGGGTTTGGGTCCAAGATTCTCCAACAAAGGAAGGATTTCCCAAGCACAGGCCCTTTTCGACCACTGCGGTGATTTGGAGAAGGTGGAGGCTATATGTCAAAACTAAGATCAAATAAATAAACGACTCCTGGGAAAGACGCTGAAGCTTAACTGGGCTTCATAGATCCCAGTTAGTTTTCTAAGGAATCGTTTGGAAATATAAACACTGGCAATATATCTTCAGCACCCAAGGAGGAGTATCACAGAATCTTGGAAGGAACCTCGGGGCACCTCTCATCCACCCATCTTTTCAGCCTTTCAAGCAATAAAGCCTAGAAATAACCACGAAGTACCGTGTGTGTGAGTGTGTGTGTGTGTGTGTCACTGTGCCACAAGCGTTTTAGATACATAACTCCTTTAATTCTGTACATGGCCCAACAAGGTCTGTGTAATTGTTATCCTCATTTTGCCAATGAAAAACGGGGGGCTGGGGTCTCAGAAAGGTGTTACTTCCTCAAATTCATATATGATGATGGTAGCTTTGATTTTCTTTTTCTTTTTTTTATGTTTCTTCTTCTTTTGTCTTTTTTATAATATTGGTGTCCAGTCCCCCATTCTAGAACAATTAGAGTAGGATTTCTAGAACTGGTAACTGTCATTCTTAGCCATGAGGTTGTGCAGTCTTTATGGATATCCCACAACAATTCATATTGCACAGAAAGGTAATTTGAAATCCCATAGAATGTTCATGCAACAGGCAAGCTTTAAAATCCTGCTGTTAATGGTACTAGGGCTTCAGGGAACTTATATGGGAATGGCAGAGAAAATGCAAAGTTGAAAAGGTAAAGATGCCTCTAGAGAGTTGTGAAGAGACAAGCAGAGGGAAGAGAAAATAGTTTAAAGGGAGCCTGTGGGGAAGGTTGAGCAGATGCTGTTTCTTAAAAGGGGGAAACCCTTAGAGAAGGAGAAAAAGGCCATGAACAGAGAAGGTGACAACAGAGATAGTGTGATGCTGGGGGGTGAGAAGGTAAGTATGTTAAAGCATGTAGAAATATTACACTAATGCCATTACTTCATAGAGGAACTGAAGGCAACTAGTGAAAAAAATGACTTTGATAAACCAGGTAAAAGATGATGAAGGCCTAAACCCGGCCAAAGGCATTAGCTGATTGCTAGAAACAACCCAATTTGAAAAACATTTCAAGTATTAAGTGACAAGATTGCAACAGATAGAATAAGAAAGAAATGAAAGGCACAAATGCTTCAAAACCTTACCTGAGTCATATGTGCTTAGACCCTAATAACACTTAGAAATGGAAGCCTAGAATTTAGGAGAGGGGGAGACTGGCAATCATCATTGGAAAGGTAGAAATTGAGTTGCCACATTGGACAGTTTTTTCAAGAAAGAAGAGTTGAAATGAAAGAGGAGATTGGAAGGTAGCAATCAGAGAAGGAGGAAAGATTGTACAGAGGGGAGTCATAGTGGTCACGGGAGGAGGAATATTGGTAGAGGAGTGATCAACAACATCAACTGTAAACTTTCAAATATAGTTTAAAGAGAAAAAACTAAAAAGTATCCTTTGGGTAAAGCAGATAGTAAGACATTCAAGATTTAGGCAGACTAGTTACTATGCAACCAACCTTGTATGAATTAACATTTTGTGCCTAGGGTTTCCTCATCTTATCTCACAGATAATGTGTACCTTTGGACTGTTATAAAGATTACATAAACCTATATATATGTATAATTTATTTATTTATTTATTTTTGAGTCCTACCTTGTTGCATAAGCTGGAGTGCAATGGTGTGATCTCAGCTGACTACAACCTCCACCTCCTGGGTTCAAATGATTCTCCTGCCTCGGCTTCCCAAGTAGCTGGGATCACAGGTGCCCACCACCACACCCAGCTAATTTTTGTATTTTTAATAGTGATGGGGTTTCACCATGTTGGCTAGGCTGGTCTCAAACTCCTGACCTTGTGATCCACCTGCCTTGGCTTCCGAAAGTGCTGAGATTACAAGCTTGAGCCACTGCACCCAGAAACATAAAGGAATATATTTAAACTGCTTATAGTAGTACTGCCACATAGTATGGGCTCAACCAATATATTTTTGTTGTTTCTGTTATGTTTCTACTAAAATGTACTTAGGCGCTAAACACACTTTCTTAATCTATTACTTACAACAGCTCAAAGTGGTTGATGCTATTATTTCCTATTTCACAGGCAAAGAAAGTAAAATCAGGTAGCTAAATAATTTTTTCAAAGACAAATCGGTAGAGTGTTTCCAAAGACAGCCACAGCTATCCCTCCCATTCCATATGTCCTTTTGGAGTGTGATTTTACCACTCTTCCCATCAAGAAGTCAAGTCTATTCCCCTTCTTCTTGAATTTGGGCCTGCTTTGTGACTCACTTTAATCAACATGTGTGAAAGTATATATATATATGTGTGTGTGTGTATATATATATATATATATATACACACATATATATACATATATATATGTGTATATATATACATATATACATATATACATATATATATGTGTATATATGTATATATATACACATATATATATGTGTATATATATATGTATATATGTATATATACATATATACACATATATATGATGTATATATATACATATATATACACATATATACATATATATACACACCATATATATATACATATATATATATATATATGATGGAATACTACTCAGCCATAAAAAGAAAAGAATTCATGGCATTCACACCAACCTGGATGAGACTGGAGACTACTATTCTAAGTGAAGTAACTCAGGAATGGAAAACCAAACATGATATGTTCTCACTCACGAGTGGGAGCTAAGGTATGAGGTGGCAAAGGCATAAGAGTAACACAGGACTCTGGGGACTCAGGAGGCGGAAGGGGGTAAAAGACTACAAATAGGGTACAATGTATATTGCTTGGGTGATGGGTGCACCAAAATCTCACAGATCAACACTAAAGAACTTACTCATGTAACCAAACACTTTGGTTTGCTCTGTGTATTCTGTTCCCCAATAACCTGTGGGGGAAAAATTTTTTTTATTAAAAAGAGTCATTACAGAGTTTGCTTTCTCTCTGCCATATAAGGAAACAGTGAAAAGGCAGCTCTCTGCAAGCCAGGAAGAAAGCCCTCACTAGAAATGGAATCGGCTACAACCTTGAGCTTGGACTTCCCAGCCTCCAAACTATGAGAAAATAAATTTCTATTGTTTAAGCCACCCAGTATATACTATTTTGTTGCAGTAGCCCTAGAGGACTAAAACAGATGCCTCAGTCAACAGCCAGCCCAAGACCCCACACATGTGAGTGAGGCCATCAGTCTCTTGAGCTGAGACCTTCCAGCCCATAAATGAGCACAGCAGACAATAAGTGACGCAGAGGTGAACCATCCCCACTGAGCTCTGACCAAATTTCTCACCGACAAAATCATGAGTAATAAAATGGTGGTGCTTTAAGCCATAAAGTTTGGGGACAAGTTTTTAATGCAGCAATAGACATCTGAAATAGGCACAAAACTGGTAACAGAAACAGGACTGGAATCCATGTCTTTGTGGCTCCAAAGACTCTGTTCTTCTGCAATTATAGTAGAGTGGCGAGGGTGGAGCGAGCTGAACACAGGATCAAAAAGCAAGTGGAAACTGAAGAAGTAGAGTTAGCTAAAATAGGCTACCCTTCCCCAACTATTTGTTCTTTCATTCATTGAACAAATATTTATTCCTCTATGACTCAGAAAGTATGACACAGGAAGTCCCCTGTGACTCAGGAAGCATTCCAGGTCCTGGGTAATATATAAAGAAATAAGCAATGATCTTTGCTCTCTAAGGCAGTGCTTCTCAGCCTTGTGCTTGTCATGGCATAGATAGAAAATGAACTTTTTTCAGCACAAGAGGGTAAGAGACAAGGCCACTGGTGGCCAGCAGGAACTGAGGCAGGAGGAATCAACATCTCTGCCCAGGTATTACCCATTCTGTGGCATACCAGGCTTCCCTGGTGCCCTGGTTAGGAAGTTTTGCTATTTAGAACTAAAAAGTAGGAGTAAAAGTAAATCTTTTGAAAGAAGGACAAGGACAGAGAAGATGGTAACTGGAAAAAAAAAAGTGCATAGAAGGAAAGCTGTTTGAAGACAGGAGCAACTTCAGAATGTTTTCATCAGTGTTTTCCAAAGTAAGGTTCACTGGCCTTCTGTTCTGGAATTGCCTGGGTTTCTTATGAAAATACTGGTTTCTGGGACTCACCCAGACCCACAAAGTTATTTTTTAAAGAGCATCCCGGATGCTATGGTTGGACAAAAATAAATGTTGAAATTTAATTGCCATTTTAACACTATTTAGAAGTGGAACCTTGAAGAGGTGATTAGTCCATGAGGGCTCCACTTGCATGGGTAGAATTAATGCTGTTATAAAAGGGTGAGTTTGGCCCCCTTTGTCTCTTTGCCCTTCTACCATCTACCATATGATGATACAGCAAGAAGGCCCTTGCCAGATGCCAGTGCCTTGATCTTGGACTTCCCAGATTCCAGAATTATAAGAAAATAAATGTCTGGTTTTTTAAAAATTACCCAGTCTCAGGTATTCTGTTACAGCAGTACAAACAGACTAAGACACTGGGTAATGCTTCTGAACAATGAAGTTTGAGAACCTCCAGTTTATATGCCGAGGAAAAAAGCCTTTGGTGGGTGACAGAATAGAAATTTGACTCAAAATAGAGAGAGAGAGAGAGAGAGAGAGAGAGAGAGAGAAGAAAGCAGAAAAGAAAAAGACATTTGAAGTCACCTACAATGTCCCTGAATAATAACATTAATGTTTATAACTGATAGTTATTAAGCATTTGTTATACACCATCATGCACTGGATATATATTGCTGCATTTAATCCTGACCACTTGGCAAGGCATACATACGTTTCCATTTTACAGATGAGGAAACAAGAACAGAGAAGTTTAGTAACTTCTCCAGCTTATTGGAGATAGCCAAGATTCAAATTCAAGTTTGTCTGGCTCCAGAGCCTATGTTTTCCATGCCACACTGCTGCTCCAAGTCATGTCCAGAGCACAAATGCCCAATATCTTTATCCACTCCTTGTGTGACACTGCTCAAGTCCTCTCATCATCTTATCTACTGTCTTCTACATGTGCAGCAATTGGTCAAAATCCTTTCTGAAATAGGGTTCCTGAGCTGAGCCCAGCACTCCTTCACCCTTTAGCATCGAATACTTCCTGCTCCCTCTGTGCCTCAGGCTTCTGAGTTGCTGCTTGGGTTACAGCATCTCAACATGCAGTGGATGAAATCCAATAAATCTTTCATGCTGCTCTTAGACTACATCCTTACCCCTGATTCTATAACCTAGATTCTGTATTGGGAAATGGGTTCATGATTCTTAACAGCATAACTTTCTATTAATTGTCATTTTGTTTTATTCAGTTACTTGCCAGATAGTTGCCTTTAACAAAAGAAAATAAGATTTGATTAGCATGACTGGTTCTCAGTGAACCCATGCTACCTCCTAGGGATTAGCACTCCCATCAAATGCTCAAAAACTTCCTGTTTAATTATCCAAAAATGGTATTCATCCTCACATTTGCTTTAGAGCCTGAGGTATACATAATTTATCTGGACCAAGAAACTAGCACTGACTTACAGTCCATGTTCTATGCCAACCACTCTCATCTTGGGCATCAGTAACCTTTAATCTGTGAGCTTTATCCTTTCCCATTTCAAGCAAATTTTCTTGAGAGATGAAATAAAAGCAAATTGGGCACTGAGCAGCTCTACTTTGCCCATGTGTATGTTATTGTTGTACCATTATTCCAGTAGCAGTTGTTCTGCTATGTTCAAAATCCTTATTCCTCTCTCCTAGACTGTGTGGAGTTATTTCCAGTTTTATGATTGACAATTATAAGTTATAAGTGCATTGCTTTCACTTTAAAGAAAATAGAGATTTATTAGCTTTAGAATTTAAAAGATACACCATACACGAAATATACTGAAAGGAACAGAAGGCGATGTTCCGGGTCAGAGGGCCTGGCACTCCTCTGCTGTCTCTTAGTAGACTCTCTTGGTTTTACATTTGTTCATCTTTTCAGAACAAGGCCAGAAGGGAGAGCAGAGGTCAGATTTCTACAGAACCGAGACTGAGAAAAACCTGGACCTCAGTACCCTCCACCACCAGAGGAATTTTTTTTTTAAATGCTTTCTGCATCTCTAGAGCTGTCTTTCAAAGTGGCTGACGACTCTGATCCTGGGCAGGTTTGGGTAACCGCTGCAGTCACTCTGGATACTCCAAAGAGAGAAGAGGATGGTGAAATCCAAAATTGGTTAGAGCGTGCCACAAGTGGTTGTAGACTATCCAACTAGCCAAAAAGATGCCAGAGAAAACAATTCCATTGAATCAACTCCTTTCCTTACTGCCCACAGCAAACCTCTTCCTTACCCCAGTGATGAAAAGGAATCTAGAGCAGGTTGACCGACACTCAGGTGCCAGCTTAGGAAAAAAAGAAATATGCACATTTATGGATGAGAATACAGGTAGTGAGCACTTAAAGAAGGGTTTTAGCAATCCCTTTCTTCATCCTTTACTTAATAACAAATAGCTTTGACAAAAATCTCTGTCTACACAGAAAGAGGGGGAGGAGGTAAGAAGGGAAGTGGGAGGTGGAAGCGGGAGAAAGAGGAAGAGATCCACTATATTGCCTCTGGCCTTATTCAGAGACCACAGGAAAACCATATGTTTGTCTTAGCCCTTCTCTGTGCAAAGAACCAGGCTTCAGGTTATCTGCCGAGCACAGTGCTTAATCACATTAATCAAAAGCCAATCAATTGATCAAAAGTTTAATCAGTGACCACTAAATGCAAAGATATTCGAAACAACTTTCATGTTGGTTTTTAATTTCCATATTTAAGCTTTCCTTCTCTGCTTATATCATTTATTCATTAATTGTAACCACAAAATTATTGCTGTCTTATCACACAAACATTTTTTCTCTATATATATTTTATTTTCTCTACTTTTCAGAAATGTTATCCTCTTCATATTGGTTATATTTTATTTTTACTTTTATTTGTTTTTATTTATTTATTTATTTATTGAGATGGAGTTTCACTCTCATTGCCCAGGCTGGAGTGCAATGATACAATGGCTCACAGCAAACTCTGCCTCCCAGGTTCAAGCAATTCTCCAGTCTCAGCCTCCAAAGTATCTAGGATTACAGGCACCCACCACCACAACTTGCTAATTTTTATATTATTAGTAGAGATGGGATTTTGCCATGTTAGTCAGGGTGGTCTCAAACTCCTGACTTCAGGTGATCATCCCACCTTGGCCTCCCAAAGTGCTGGTATTTCCAGCGTAAGCCACTGCACCCAGACTGGTGAAACTTCATCTTCACTGCAAACTTTCTTGACTTTTTTCCCCACCTTTAATCTACCTACTCCTAACTTTATTCATTCTCATTCTTTCCTTAAATTCATTCTGCTAAGCTCTTATTGGGAAGCAAAGTAGAATTTAGAATCCTAGAGGTCTATTTCAAAGTTGAAATCATTATTGTTACATTACAGTTATTTTTACTACGTTTTTTGAACTCATGCTATGTGCCAGACACAATTAAAATGCTCTAAATATATTAGTTCAAATAATCTCTATACCAACCCTATGAGGAGGGTGTTGTTCTTAATTATCCCCATTTTTCTACTGAAGAAACATAAGCACAGAAAGTAGTTATACTGCTCAAATTCACACAGCTGATCAGCTGGAGAGATGGGCATTATGACTCCTGAGCCCTGCTCTTAACCACCCCAGATGGGTCCAGGGAAAAGCACAGAGCTCACATCCTGAAGCTGAATAGTCCCGAATGGCCAATAAAGGCAGCACTGGCCTTATGCCTTCACCAACTCTACAGTCAGCTCTGTGCCTTCATTTTGTTTTCTGCATGTGAGAATGGGCAGGGTCTGACCACTGCACATTAGAGCCCCATGTGGTCTTTCTAGACCAACTTTGCATCCATTTACAGCAGACATTTATTGAGCAGTTGCTCTGCATCACCTGCTGTGTGCTGTGCTTTACGTGTTTTTAATTTAATCATTGCCATAACCATTTGAAATTGTTATTGTAATTAGCATTCTAACTTTATAGAAGAAAACACCGAAACTCTGAAGTCTAAGTCACCTGCTCAAAGTCACATAGCTAGTAGGCCGTGGAACAGAAATGCAAGCCCACATTTGGGAGTCTCCAGAGACTGAAATATAACCACCATACAATATGTCTCCTCATGAGGTTCCTATTAGAATTGTCTGGCAGGATTTTTCAAATTTGATATACAGTCTTTCAGACTCATATGATCCCCCTGGACAAATGCAGGAAAACAAAATCCACACACCAAAACGAATTATACACAGCTGACTAAAGAACTGATTAAAGCCCAGGTGATTATCCTATAAACTAAGGAAAACACTCTGTGCTGTTGTTATTCTTCTAATCCAGTCCCACCTGACTAATCAATCAGTCCGCAATCCTAATCAATTGGTGACTCCATTGTGGTCTGAATCCTTCCAACTGGCCTTTTTTTTTTTTTTTTTTTTTTTGGTCCTTAGCTACTTCTCATCTGCATTTCTGCCTCTCGCGTCCACGTACATTAGAGAGTTACCTTCCTTCAACACAGAGACTTCAATTTTTCTATCTGTGACTCACCAAAGTTCATATTTTGCATAGAAATCTAATAACTGAGGATGTTTTCTATTCAAGAACTGCAACATAATTGCTGTTTTTTACCACACAATTTTTTTTTCTCTCCTCCATCTAGGTAGTACCTCACCAAGTTTCTCTGTTATCTCTTTTTACTCCTTTTCATATAGATCTCTAAGATATGTACTGTGGGGTGTGTGTGTGTGTGTGTTTTAAATAACACCTCAGCCTTCTTTTTGGGAATAGAGTAACTCTTTTTTTCTAGGCTTGGCCAGGAAAGGCAGTAAAGGACTCTGTCTATTGCAGTACAAAACAATGTCTCAAGAGGGAGGTGGATATAACAAAAAATATAATTTTTTTCTTTTGAAACTTTTTATTCCCTGTGGAAGACTATTTGTTTCCAAGAAGAATTCGAATTCCTCAGGTTTATCAGTGCACAGCAGTGAGCCAAAGTGAGGTCTTATTTTGCATTTCTTAAAGGGTCTTCTCAGTTTAGACCTCTCCTGAGAGTGTGGTATATTGAAAGGAAGGAAAAGTCATCAAGTTTAGATAATGAGTTTTTATGCAAAATCTGAACTTTAATGAACTTTAGATGGCTGCCTGACTTGGAGGGCTTAATTAGAAGAAGAGGTATATCTTAATTAGAAGAGGTATACTTTTTAAACTATAACTTAAACCTCCATTGATTAAAATAAAAGTACATCTTAATTTTTTTAAGATCTAAAAAAAGTTCATTATATATCAGTTGTCCTATTTGAAATAGTAGTTCTGTTTAAAGCAACATAATGTTATTTGTGAACTATTTAAGAATATACCTGAATCAATAGTAAGAGATGGTCTTCATGTTTTAAAATTTTTGGAATACTAGAAGACGTATTCAAAGCTTGTTTGTGGAGGCAGGTTTTCAGCCATTTACTATGACATTTATGCGAAAAATGTCTTGCATATATTATTCAAGAAAGAAAAAGAAGACAGGTTTTATAAAGCACTGGAGGTTTGTTTCTTTTTTTTTTTTTCAATTCTGTCCCTATTTTTCTTTAGTATCTAGTGGTAGTTAGGCTCAATTGACAGTGAAACTTACTTAGTCAGATTTAATTGACAGTGAAACTTAAAGTCAATCTGTTATATGAAACTTCAAACACAGACACAAGTTAAAATGTGGAAACTGGTTGTTACCTTCAAATATAGACAGCCAGGGATGGAGTGGAGTGAGAGGAGGGCGGGGAGGAATTGGGGCTCGGGAGGTTGGACAACAGCTAATCACTTGGACCTCTGAGATGTGTCTTGGTTTTCTTCTTTTCTCATTGGCTACTCTCTTTCTTTCTCTTTTACTGGCTTTCTCTCTTTACATGACCTCTAACTGCTATCGTGCCACAGAGCTTGGTTCTCAGACCTGCATTACTACCTTGCTCTCCTTTTCCCTAAGGATTTCACTCAGTTCTATGGTTTTAAATTCCTTCGGTATGCTGATGATTCTCAAATTTATATCATCAGCCATGATCTCCCTCTTAGCTTCAGATTCATTTGTTAATCTATGTGGCAACTATTCAAATGTGTAACTTGACCTTCACTTCAACCTGTTTCTACCCAACCTTTCTTATCTAAGTAAATCATTGATTTAGTTGCTCAGATCTAAACAAATGTATCATTCCTTTTATCTCTTTCTTTCCCTTCTCCCTTCTAATCCAATCTATCAACAAATCTTGTTGCTTTTAGGTGTGTTCTTCTCTCTGCTCCCACTCCATTACCCTAATACAAACCGTCATCGCCCTCTACCTGGACCTTGTAATAACTGCCTAAAGCAGACAATATTGGCTGCTTACTCAGTATCTATTAATCTACAGAAAAGCCCTATTTTTTTTTTTTAATGTAGCCCCCTTCTTCCATCTAGCCAGGTGCTTTGAGGGAGTCTAGCTTCTTTCCCAGATCCTGGAGGTCAAAACTAATCAGTCCAAAGCAGTTGTTGTAAAACCATTCTTCTTTCCAGTGTTAGGTTAGGATAGAGCATTGGACAAAATTAGGGCTAATGAGACATGAAGGAAAGTCTATAGAGTGTTCTTGAATAAGGTGCCTCACTCTTACAAAGAGACTGCTATAATCACACTGCTACCAGCCAGAGAGGATGACGAAACACACAGGGAAAGGCCAGGCCTGAGTGTTCTAGTACAGTGGGGCCAGAATCTTTGTGGTTTACCTCTGCAGCTCCCTTCTTCTGCACTTCTTGTTAGGGGAGCTAGTTCATTCCATATTATTTAAGTTACTTTGAGGCAGTATTTTCTGTTACTTGCCTTCAAAGGTTTTCATGTCAGTCTAGGTTTCTCATTGCCAATAACGGAGCTCACTAGATAGTTTAAGCAAAATGTATGAAAGAATATCCTGGAGTAAATCAGGCTTGGGGGCCAGGTTGCCAGGAACAATATCCATGTTCTGTCAGGAGACAGCTCTAATGGTGACTTTACCACTCCCACCACTGCTGGGTGCAGGCACAGCCATTCACAGGGACAGAGGTGGGGCACAAGATTCACTACTGGCAACTTCACCTATGCCTCCTCTGAAAGCTGAATCTCCTTCCACCACCTTCACCAGAATTCATCCTCTGCAGTACCTGCTTCTTCATATCATTCTTTCCTAAACTGAAGTCTTGGGCAGGTGGATCATGTTGACAAAGCTCAGGACTGCAAGGGAGGCTGAGTGTGGTAGAAGAATTCACAAAGGGGATGCACTCCTCATCTATTGTTACATAACAAATTAACCCCACATTGAGAAACTTAAAACAGCACACATCTACCATTTCACAGTTTCTAAGTGTCAGGAATCCAGAAGCAGTTTAGCTGGGTAGTTCTGGTTCAGGGTCTGCCATGAAATTCCAGTCAACTTGCTGGCCAGAGCTGCATCATCTGAAGGCTTGACTGGGGCTGCTTTCTAGAATACCTACTGGTTGGCTATTGGCTGGAAGTCTCAGTTTCTCATCATGCAGGCCTCTCTACAAGGATACTGGGGTATTCTTAAGAAATGGCAGCTGGCTATTCCAGAGTGAGTGACGAGAGAGAGAGAAAGAAAAAGAAAAAGCAAGAGAGAGAGAGAGAGAGAGAGCTATAAGCCACCATCTTTTGTAACCTAATCTTAGAAGTAATATGCCACCACCCCGTTGTATTCTATTGGTTACACACACTAACCCCTGGTGCATGTTGAAGGGAACCACTCAAGGAAGAAAATGCTAGGACATGGGGATCATTAGCAGTCATCTTGGAGGCCAGTTATCAAGTGGGAAATTCTCTAAACATAGAAAGAGTATATTAAAGAAGCTTGATGGCCAGAAAGCATGAAAAATATTTATTGAAGCAAGGTTTTCCTTTTTTGCATTGTGACAGACATGGAAGATGGTGTTAATTTTTCAGCATTCTCTGGTTAAAGGACGACTCTTTATATGGCCAGAACAACCCTGCAGCTTTGGCCAACCTTTTCCTCTCCTGGTTACACCAAGGGCAGAGGGGATCAATATCTTTTACACCTGTAACCTGTTGATGTGCTAAAACATCCTAACTGATGCACTTCCTTCCTTTGATATTACCTCCTACAATCCTTTCCGCTCAGAGCAGCCATGGTGATGTTTTAATTCATTAGTTTAATCACATTGACTTACTGCTTAAACCCCAAATGTCTTCCAATAACACTGAAAATTAAGCCCAAACTCCTTTGTTTGCTCTATAGTGCCAGCATAACTGAGCTTCCTCTACCTTTCTGACATCAGCTTGTGCTACTCTCCCTCTTGCTTAGTTTGTCTCAGTGACATTGTTTTCTTTTTGTCCTCAAATGCAATCAGTTTGTTACTAACTCCCTGATGTTTCACTTGCTTCTTTCTCTACTTTAGGGACACCTCCTCTGCTGGCTCCTTCCTTTTCTTTGCATATTGGCCTATATATTACCTTTTCACAGAGCCTTCCATGTTGATCCTATCTAAATGCTTTATTTCACGTCATTATCCTTCATATAACTTATCACTATCAGAAACTATCTTACTCTTCCATTAAATCACAAATACTTATTGAACACCTGCTGTATTCCAGAAACAGTTCAGGGTGCTGAGTATCTGTTTGCTTGTTTTCTTTGCTTGTTTGTTTGTTTTGCTTATTCCCATCCTCCATTCCCTCTGACAACTAGGATGTTCACTCCATGAGGATAGGGACCTTGTTTGCCATGTTTGTCACCAAGAATCCAGCATCTAAGTCCCTGACACATAGGAGGTATCCAGTGAATAACTGTTAAATGAAAGAACGTAGATAGTAAAGGGCAAGGCTCAGATCCAGATGGACTAGGGTACTCACAAGAGTGTGGATCAGGAGCTTGGCAAACACATAGAACCATGCTCTTATTTTCTTTTCTCTGGGCATACAGTAATTGCTCAGTAATTCAGCCAAGCAAGTTTGTAGACAACAACTTGCCCAGTATTTGATGAAGAAGAGCTTTAAAAAAAAAAACGCTTGTTTGATGATTGAGTGACCTGGTGCAATTTCAAGAAAAACCCTTAGGAGAAATATATCAAAACCTTTCAATGATTCTGTCTGCAAATATGAAGATTCAAAAGCACCTGAGGAACCTGACCTTTTCCTGCTGGCTGAAATGAAAACGCATCACCCTTGTAGGTAAAATTGTAAAATAACTGAGTTTAAAATGGAGAAGAAAACAGATGTGCTTAGAAACAGGTCTGTAATTTTACACCAAGCTTAAAATATCTTACCTTGAATTTGTATCCAAGATTTAGGTCTTACGATCTGTGCTACCTGGTATAATGAATGGAGACCTGGGCCAATAGCAGTTCCTTGACTATTGTCTTTGCTCCTTTCCAATCACTTTAGGCTGATGAGTTGAGTACCTCCTGGATAAATATGACTTTATCGGCTACTGTGTGCTCCATAAATGTATAAGGTCAGGTTCTTACCTGTGGGGCCTCAAATCCCTGAAGGAAGAACAGACAGGTGGATGCCTAGTTAAAGCACACAGGCATGTAAAAGTTTTTTTTTTCCCATTTATTTATTTTATTGAATTTTAACTTTTGGGGTACATGTGAAGAACATGCAAGATTGTTGCATAGGTACCCACATGGCAGTGTGATTTGCTGCCTTCCTCCCCATCACCTACATCTGGCATCTCTCCCCTTGCTATCTCTCCCCAACTCCCCACCCCACACCGTCCCTCCCCTATTTCCCCCCAACTGACCCCAGTGTGTAGTGCTCCCCTCCCTGTGTCCATGTGTTCTCATTGTTCAACACCCGCCTATGAGTGAGAACATGCGGTGTTTGATCTTCTGCTCTTCTGTCAGTTTGCTGAGAGTGATGGTTTCCAGGTTCATCCATGTCCCTACAAAGGACACAAACTCATCGTTTTTGATGGCTGCGTAATATTCCATGGTGTATATGTGCCACATTTTCCCTATCCAGTCTATCATCGATGGGCATTTGGGTTGGTTCCAGGTCTTTCCTATTGTAAAAGTTTTTTTATAAAATTATAAAACAATGCAAAGGGATGGAGAGAGTAATTCTATCTAGAAATATTGGTCTATTATGTGATCATGTGGCCATAAGAAATTTATTTACTATGTTAGCATAGCAGTATTTTATTGGCAAAATGAGCATGTTTGACAAAACAAGACCCTTTTGGGCTCTGATAATCCAACATTAAAGTTAGATTAGCTGGTTTCATATGTATGAGTCTCATCTTCTTTATTAGACTATCATGGGGTAGGAATAATACATATCTCAATCGTCTCTCTATCTCAGGGCCCAGGGCACTGCCTGTGACTGAAGTAGGCATGCATTGAGTGCACATTGATTGGCTGACTAAAATTCATCTTTCTATCTTACTCTAATATCTTAGAATCCAGTAGAATTCAGCACCCCACATTGACAGACTTCAAACAGTGGAATTTAAAGGTATATATTAAACACCTGCAGACAGATATTTCTAGTCTAGTGCCTTACTTTTGTGAATCCTGATGAAGAGCTTGAAAAGGGCTCTGCATCTCAATTTTTCTTTGATAGAAATCTTTCTGAAAAGCTTCCTCTTCTGAACTGATCTAAGCCCCTCACACTTCAATGATCCTGTCTGAGTCTTAACACCTCAGATCTGTGAACATCAATGTAAGTATAGATCTTGAAGCTGTGTCTACATGGGAGAATTGTGTGTGTGGATGCATGCAAGTTGACTCTCTCTGAGTGTGTGCTTTTGTGTTTTCTCCATTGAGAGTGAGTTTTCTATGTCCAGCAGAATTTCCAGCCCAACCTTGGAAACCAGAAGCCTTCCTCCAAGTTACAGAGTTTACCCCAGAGAACAAACATGGGTGGAGCTCATATTTCTTGCTTGTCAGTCCTAAGTCTTCATTCCCTATTCCTTCCAGGAGGAATGAATCTATTCATGAAGGTTTAGATAACGATGACCATGGAAAAGCTACCAGTCTCAGAGTTGTTGGGGTTTTGTTTGTTTGTTTTTGTTTTTGAGTATTAAAAGATAGCAAGCAAGCTTGTTTTTTTCTACTGAATAGATACTCTTCTATCTATCAGAAAGACTGGTGCCTGGAAAGTTTTCTGCAGACACTTGCTTTAAGTTTATGACTTGCTTTGCTCCCACAGGAGCAAGAAAATGAACCATTGATTAAACACACACACACACACACACACACACACACACACACACACACACAGAAGTATAAAATAAAAAATGATGGTCCAATAAGCTGCCCCCCACCCAAGTTTAAATCATACCTGTCTGAGTGAATGTGTACAGTTTAAGTACTAAGGTATAAGTGGGTCCAAGTCTAGGCATCCAGAGATTATCCCATGAATATTAATATTAATCTGGGCTTTTCAGTGAACACAAAGTAGCCTAATACTCCATCACTAACACTGTTTCTGGGTAGGATGATTCCTGAAGCAAAAAAAAAAAAAAAAAAAAAAAAAAAAAACTTCTATGTACTGGAGAAGCTTCAGGTTACTTTTCTTGTCCCTTATCACCCCCATGTTCCCCCAGCACTTGCTGTTCTGTTACAGAACTAGTGGGAAGGAGCCCATTTGTGGAGCTGTTGCTGTTCTAAGCACTTTACAAATAATACCTCATTGATTCCTTCAAAATAATGCTATAAGGTAAGTGCTATTATTTCATCCATCTTACCAGTAAGGAAACTGAAGCACGGAAAATGTTAAATCACTTACCCATGGTGAAACAGCCAATAATTAGGAGAGCCAGATTTCAAACCCAGGCAGTCTGCCTAGAGATTGCTTTATTATCTGTGAAACTACACAATCTGATTGACCAAACCCCTGTTGCAGTCAGGTTCTAGAAATGGACTTCTAATGTCAATATTAAATAAGATCACAGTTTTAAATAGAACAAAACTTTGACAATTATGTATTTGAAAATAATTAATTTTAAGGATTATAACAAGGCAAATGTAAGGATGGAAAACTTTGAGAACTTGTTATAACAACCCATGACTATGATTCTTTAAATGTACTAATAAGAGCAAGGAGACTTCAATGATTTATCTTCTTTCATCCTCTTATCTTGATATCTCTGGATACAATGCTCTACCATCTGTCCATATATGCCTCAGCTATGTTGAATCCTGGGAATGGAATTCCTTAAAAGCATACATAAAGAGGCCTCTGTAGACCGTCGTGTGTAGTTGGAGGGGAGAGTGACTCCTTTGCATCCTCTGGTTGGTGAAAGCCCTGGACCTCATAGCATCCTTTGTTTGTGGTTTTACTTGAGATCTACAAGATTTTTAAACCAATATTCACCTATGTAACTTTTTGCATTTTCATGTTAGGTCATTGGGAAGTGAGGGAAGGCAAGTCAGAGTTTTCTAGTGAGGCCCTGCTGAACCTCTGTGTTGTCTCTTCTAAGACATATTCCTTATGTATCTTAAGAAATAGGTGGAATCATGAAAATGAATGGTTTGCTATAGTATCCTGTGGCATGTTGCTTTGTGTTTCCTACACTCTGATTCTGTTAAACTTTTTATTCCATTTAGAATCCCAAACACAGTCTTTACCCAAAGTTGTCAACTATATGCAACATATACTTGATTATTTTTCCCACTGAATTAAGTATCTATGGTAGCATAAGAAATTATCCCAAAACGTATCAACCTAAAATAACAAATATTTGTTTTCTCATAGTTGCCATTGGTCAGGAATCAAAGTGTGGCTTAGCTGGATACTTTTGGTTGAAAGTTTCTTAGGAAGTTGTAGATGAGCTATAAGTCAGGGCTGTGGTCTCATCTGAAGGCTTGTCTAGGGGAGAATTTCCCTTTTGAGCTAACTTACATGATTGCTTGCATATTTCCATTCCTCACAGGCTGTTGAACTGGGCCAGTGGCTGGAGACCTTCTCTAGCAGGCCACTGGATGGAGGCCTTCTCTAGCAGGCCATTGGATAGAGACCTTCTCCAATTCCAAGTCAAGTGGGCCTCTCCACTGGGCAGTTCACAATATGGTACCTAGCTTTCCTATGTGCTAGCAAGTAAGAAAATGCCCAAGATGTTAAGTGAGATGGCATCCACAGTCTTTTTGTAATCTAATCTTAGAAGTGATATCCCATTACCTCTGCTTTATTCTATTTGCTAAAAATGAATCAGTAAATCTAGTCCATAACTAGGGGCAAAGGTTTACACAAAGACATGGATATCAGGAAGTGGGGATCTTTGGGTGCTGTTTTAGAGGCTGCCCACCACATCCAGTTAGAACAGAGTCATTCTGACTGTGGAGCTTATTGATTTTCAAGCATTTATAATCTATTACTCCCAAATTCTCCCTCTTCCGAGTCTTATCCTTTGCATACTCTGCAAATAAGATAATTCAGGCAGCCACACCACACACTGTGTGAAATACCTCTACCACTGGGGTAGTACTTTAGATTTCCAGGGAGAGCTTAGGTTCTCCTGAATTCTGTTTCACCCCTGTAACCTGCTCGTGATAGGTTTTCTTTGCTTCTGGGTCTGTGTTACCTCTTGAAGTGGACTCTTTTCCTCTTCCTTTGTGGTACTTTCAGAAAAACCACCTACAGGTCATTTTAGTTAACAGATTTCCCCCGAAGGCTTGGACATGATAGAAAGCAATTATAGTCAATAAAGGAAACACCCTCAAATTTAACAAAATATATCACTGTTCCTCGAAATGTTATTTGTCCTTCCCCACAATTAGAAATTTCTCACTGCCTGTGACCCTCCATCTATTTTCTGAGGAGCCTGCACGGCCTTAGTGTAAACATTTCCACTTCCGTCAAAGACCAGATATGCCTATATACCTAGGGACAATGAGAAGACAATCTTAGTAAAGATGCACAGTTCCTGACATGTCTTTTCTCCAGAGTGATGGCTGCCTACTCACCTAATACTTACATAATCAAGTAGGAACATTCAAGTGTTGGTTAAGACAATGTGCTTCAATGTGAATTTTTTTTTTATTGTACTTTAGGTTCTGGGGTACATATGCAGATCATGTAGGATTGTTGCATAGATACATACATGGCAAGGTGGTTTGCTGCCTTCATGCCCCCATCACCTATATCTGGTATTTCTCCCCTCATTATCCCTCCCCACCCTCCCCACCCACGCTGTCCCTCCCCTAGCCCCCACTACTGACTGCAGTGTGTGATGCTCCCCTCCCTGTGTCCACATGTTCTAACTTTTCTATTATAAAGACACATGCACATGTATGTTCATTGCAGCACTGTTTACAATAGCAAAGATGTGGAACCAACCCAAATGTCCATCATCAACAGACTGGATAAAGAAAATGTGGCACATATACACCATGGAATACTACATGATCATAAAAAACGATGAGTTTGTGCCCTTCATAGGGACATGGATGAATCTGGAAACCATCATTCTCAGCAAACTGACGCAAGAACAGAAAACCAAACACCATATGTTATCACTCATAGGTGGGTGTTCAATGTGAATTTCTATGTCCATCTAGACAAAGGCACATTTGGCAGCTTCTCTTTCTAAACATTTTTAAAGCTGTCTTTTTCCAGCCACTGAGTTATAAGAGTATGATCTTATTTAGGTAGAAGAAACCCCATATTTATATAAATACAAGGAAACCAACCTAGAAGCAAAACACAGCCAAATGTTAGAGTAATTCACCTGAGCAGCGAGGTTATTTAGAAGAAACCCTATAGGCAGGGTCCTAGAAGAACTACATAGTGAGACAGATTTTTGCTTTATATAGTACATATATCTCTATATTTTAAATAATAAAATGTATTTTTTGTCATTGTCTTTAAAATTTAAGAATAAAGCATCCTGGCATTAAAGAAAAAGAAAGGTCATGAACAAAGAAATAAAGGCCAGCTTCAAAATACTCTTCAGCAATGCCAAGTACTAGAAAATAATGGAACAATATATCACAGTTTTGATGGGAAAAGTTTATGAGAAGAATTTTGTCTTCAACTATTTTCCCACACATGATGACAAAAGAAAGAAATTCTCAGATATTCAAAGGCTCAGCAGGTATACCATCCTCATATTCAAATGGAAGAAAAAATATATATATGCACATCTATGTCTTATTTCAGCTAACCAGATAAAGACTCAGAGAAAAAATATATAATTCAGAGTATTAAATTATTAAAGAAGAACATAAATATCAGTATGAGATAATTCATTAATCAATCAAAAAATATTTATTGAATACCAATTATGTATCAGGCAAACTTCTAGGATCTTAGTAAATAAATCAGCAAATAAAACAAAGACCTGTGCTCTTAAAGAGCTTTCCTCTTAGTTACATAGTATGCTTGATTGGCCCATTAAAAAGAAAAGAGGATAACCAATAAGGGGCAACCAGAGTGTAAGGAATTTGATGTCCAAGTTATAATTTCCAGAGTGACATTTTAGAGATAGATGTAAACATTTTTACCAAGCTAGTGAAAATCATACAGTGGCATTTAACATGATAACATTTAGACTATATTATGTAGATTTTATTCTTGAAATATTCACTTATTAGTAGCACATTTATTAATACTGTCTATCAGTAATAAGTCAAAGGAAAAAATAAGATAATCATCCTGCAGATGCCATAAAATCATCTCATAAAATTTAATATCTATTCCTGGGAAAAGTCTCAGAAAATAAGCAAGAAAGGAAATTTCCTAAACACTAGGAGAAATATCAAAATGTAGAGGCAACGTACTGAAGGTTGAAATATCAGAAAAACTTTCTTTAAAATTCAGAGACAAAAAATTATCCTAATGTCTTCATTATTCAACATTACCTTGTAAATATGCAATGCAATAAAGGAGCTAAAGCTATTAAAGGAGAAAAATATTTTACATATTATTAATTTATGGATCTAGAAGACCCAAGATATTTTTTTAAATTATTAGAGCTAATAAGAGATGATTAGAAAATGTTCAGATGCAAGAACAAATACAAAATATTAATAGTTGTTGGTGAAAACAATAATTCAGTGAAAATTATGATGATGAAATTATTTTATTTATGCCATCAGAAATAAGCAAATTTATAAATAATTGTGAAAAACAACTTAAAGAATTGTATGTCATCTACATGAAAATAATTAGAAAACATAAAGAGAGATGTAATAGCATCATAAATGTACAGATATACCATGTTTATGAAAGGGAATACTAAATATTATAAAAGAAATTATTTAATGCTTCACAAATAATTTTAAGGTTTAATGTAACTAAAACAAAGATTTTATAAAAAAAAAAAAAAAGTTATACTAGGCCAAGCATGGTGTCTCACACCTGTAATTCCAGCACTTTGGGAGGTCGAGGCAGGCGGATCACCTGAGGTCAGGAGTTTGAGACCAGCCTAGCCAACATGGTGAAACCCTGTCTCTACTAAAAATACAAAAATTAGCTGGGAGTGGTGGCACGCATCTGTAATCCCAGCTATTGGGGAGGCTGAAGCAGGAGAACTGCTTAAACCTGGGAGGTGGAAGTTGCAGTGAGCCAAGATCACACCACTGCACTCCAGCCTGGGAGACAAAACAATACTCTGTCTCCAAAAAAAAAAAAAAAAATTCTAATTTTTACTTGGCAAAGTGAGAACATAGCTCATTTAAAAAATACATAGTTTTGAATAGTAAAAAAGTTTCAAAAAGATAATATAAAGTAAGTTGGAAAGGGCAGTAAAGAGAGATTTGTCTTACAAGATAACAAAACATACAATAAACTTGCAACTATCAAAATACTGTGTATCTAGGGCAAGAATTGACAGTTTGATCAATGGAACAATATAAACATTTAGAAACTGACTTTCATACACGTAAGAACTTAATTTATAGTTAAATTTCCATCATAAATCAATATGTAAAAAGAAGAGTGTTCAATAAATAATGCTGGAACAATTGGTTAGGCACTTGAAGAAAATAAAGAGAAATCAAAATGACTTAGTGCTATATTTAAAATTAAGATAAAATCAAACTAAATCAAAGTCATCCATTCTAGTAATGAAAATAGAATAAACTATAAATGAGCATTTTTTTAGGCTCCACGTAAGAGAAATTATTTCTAAGAATGAAATATATGGAAGAAATCACAAAGCAAAAAATAATAAACAAAATCAGTAGTTTTAACTTCCTAAAAATCTAAAACCTATTTCTCAAGAGTTATTATGAAAAGAAATTCTAAAAATTTGACAAACTGGGGAATTATTTGTAGACAAGGGGTTAATCTTCTTTAAATATTTTTAAAAATTGCTTTCAAATTATAAAGAGACGCCGTATTACCTCAGTAGAAAATAATGGATACAGGACATGGACAGGTAATTCACCAAAGAAGAAACTTAATAAGCTTTTCCAAAAAATATGAAAAAAATAAAATGTTTGACCTTTTCAGCCATGAAACGTGTGGGTTAGAATAATACCAAAAATGTTTCCTGATTTCAAATATGAGAAAAAGAAAAGCTATAATACTCAGTGAGGATTATACTAATACTAGATACAATCTTATTTGTAAAATAATTTTGGAAATGTATACAAAAGGCGATCTTTATATATTAATATCCTTTGACTTAAGCAATTCTTATGTTCTTAAAATAGCAGATATTGTGGCTTGTGCCTATAGACCCAGCTACTCAGGAGGCTGAGGCAGGAGCATCACTTGAGGCCAGGAGTTCAAGGCTGTAGTGAGCTACAGCCATGTCACTGCACTCCAACCTGGGCAACAGAGCAACCTTGTCTCTAAAATTTAAAAATCAAATAAAATAGCTGCTATTTTAAAAGTTTCATTATCTAACAATAGGGAAGAATAGTTAAATGTTGATAGATTAATAACAATAATAGTTAAATGTCGATAGATTAAATGTAGATAAATAATATTGTATTTTTACCACAAGTATAAACCATATTCTCAAATAAATTATTTAATAACATCAGCAATATTCACAATGTAAATGAAAAATTGTTTATGTTACATAATCATATTTGTGTGTATCTATGCACACACACCTACAAATACCAATGCATATGTATACAGAAAAATAACTAGAGGAAACTACTTAAAGCCTAATTTTATCTTTATGAATGGATTATGGATGGCTTTTCATTTATTCTCTTTTTGCAATTTTGAAAATACTAAGAATATTATATTTTTATAATGAATTGTTGAAGAAGGGTAAGGTGATACTAGTAGAATTCAGGAGATATTCATTTATATATTCATCCAACAAATATATCAAGCATCTACTAGTGCCAGGTGTTGTGTTAGGTCCCCAGTATGTAAAGAATGAGCAAAATAGTAAGATGCCTTTTCCCAGTGACATTACAGTTCTTGTACCTCTCAAGATTTGTACTTCTGGTTTTCAGCCTCTTCTTTTCTAATATTATCTCAGTCAGAATAAATAGGTTGCATTTTTCTCATACTCAGCAAAAAAAAACTTAGCTTGCTTCCCCACAAAGAAAACCTAGCAACCAATTCTCTTAACTTCCTATCCTTTTGCTCTAGTAGGCAGCCCTTCCCTGGAGCTAACTTTTTTCATGAAAGATGATTGTGTCACCAGCAGCAGCCACGTTGCTAAATGACACCTTCCTTTCTCTCTGATGTGTTACCAGCCCAGGAGCTCAAGTTAGCAGAAATCTGTGCTGAGGCCTGGAAAAGAATGAATTGTTTCTTTTAAATAGCTCTAAGATGGATTCTAGGAAGAGCTATAGTAAGCTACTTCCCCCCACTCCAAGATTTTGCTGTTAGTTCTACAATACAGTGTACATCTGCATGTGATGCATTAGTGCACAGGTGCTATGTACATATTATATATGTGTACTAGATTTCCCAGATGAAACTTAACAATTTATGAAAGATATCATTAATAAATGATTCCAAAATTAACCTCCCTCATTGCCCTTTTAATTACTGATTCACTGGGCAAGAATTTTAAAACATTATTTTTCCTGCAGTCAAAACAGCTTCTGTCAGCCAGTCATTCAACATTTAGTGAGAATCCCTTCTAATGATCCTAGCCACTGGGAATATTGAGATGAATGAGGCATAGTCTTTACCCTCAGTGCCCTTAGAGGGGTGAACAGAGATATAGAGAATATTACAATGCTGTGAGGTAAGGACCATGTTTCAGAAGCTTCAGGAGGCAAAGGAGAGATTATTTCATGAATTCTTTTAAAATATGCTATTGGTGCTAAATTTGCAAAGATGTGTAGAAGTTTGAATGGCACACAAAATGAGAACGGACAAGAAAGAGCATGTGAAAAGTTAAGGAACCCTGCAAGAACACCATAAAGTGTGTACTAGGGTAATCTACTGACCTACTAACGGTTGTCTTGTTTCTTCTTCTGTAAAACAATTGGAAAGAACGTGAGTTCTCTGTGTTTTTCTCATTGTATTTCCCTCTCCTCCCCCTGCATTCTAAGAAGTTACCATTCACTGATCTAAATCCTTTTTACAGGAAAAGGTTAGAAACATGCTATTTACTAACAAATCAGCATAAGTTCTAGTGTTCTATAGCACTTTAGGATGACCAGAGTAAACAATAATTTATTGCATATTTTCAAATACGTAGAAGAGAGGAATTTGAATATTTCCAACACAAAGAAATGATAAATGTTTGAGGTGATGGATATGCTAATTATACCACTTTGATCATTACACATTGTATAATGTATCAAAATGTCATACTCTGTCCTATAAATATTTTTTTCCCATTTATTTATTTTATTGCATTTTAGCTGTGGGGGTACATGTGAGGAACATGCAAAATTGTTGCATAGGTACACACGTGGCAGTGTGATTTGCTGCCTTCCTCCCCATCACCTACATCTGGCATCTCTCCCCTTGCTATCTCTCCCCAGCTCCCCACGCCCCACCGTCCCTCCCCTATTTCCCCCCAACTGACCCCAGTGTGTAGTGCTCCCCACCCAGTGTCCATGTGTTCTCATTGTTCAACACCCGCCTATGAGTGAGAACATGAGGTGTTTGATCTTCTGATCTTCTGTCAGTATGCTGAGAATGATAGTTTCCAGGTTTATCCATGTTCCTACAAAGGACACAAACTCATCGTTTTTGATGATGGCTGCATAATATTCCATGGTGTATATGTGCCACATTTTCCCTATCCAGTCTATCGTCGATGGGCATTTGGGTTGGTTCCAGGTCTTTGCTATTGTAAACAGTGCTGCAATGAACATTCGTGTGCACGTGTCCTTATGGTAGAACGATTTGTAATCCTTTGGATATATACCCAGTAATGGGATTGCTGGGTCAAATGG